>NW_018108472.1:72179-74113 GCF_000183805.2 Loa loa
TTTTTTTTGTAATTTTAAAACTTCACGTTTTTATATTTAAAATTAATAAGTTTTGTGGTTTTTTTATATTTCAAATTTTTGAAATGCAACAATATTTCTGGAATTGAAACTTTGAAAAGTTTAAAATTTCATTCTTATTTAGCTTTTTCTTTGCTCCTTCCACTTTTTTTTTTTCAGTTCAGATTTTCATACTTTTCAATGATTCTTTCTTTCTTTTTTTTATATTTTAAGTGGAAAAGTGTTATTTGAATGTAGAATAGCTGTAAAAATGTCCTTAATTTTGTGATTTAAATCTTTATGATTCAAGTCAAATTTTCTATTGGCAGCATAACTTATCATCAATTGGTTTAGCAGCTTATTGTCATTTTGAAATTCTTAAAGTTGAGTTTTTCTTAAAAATCTTTTCAAAAAAAAAAGTCGAAAACTTTTGCAATGCTTTATAGGAAAAAAAAAGAAAGGAAAAGTATGAAGGAAAAGTTTTATTAAAGGATATGACATTGTAGAGTTTATAGTAGTAATAAATAAATAAACACTACAGATTCTTGTAGGATATCAAAATTTATTAATATTAGCTAATTTTTTTTTTGAATCTTAAATAATAGATTAGCTGAATTTGCGCTTTATACAAATAAGCAAATCATAGGATTATATTTTGCTAAGATTTTACCTATAAACATTTTTACTTGCTGTATTCTTTTTATAATAAGGATTAATAATTCTAAGTATCCTTTATCTTACATTAATAATGAAAAAAAAAAAATATCATTTTGAATGCCCAATTCGAGCATCTTTAACTCTTACATCTTTTTATTCATGCTAAAATGATATGTAATATTTGAAAAATAAATCTATCGATTAATTTTTATTAATTCATTTCATAGGTGACCGCTTGTGACAACTGCAAGGATCCATGTGTAAGAAAATTAAATTTCAATGGCTGAAATTAAATGAGCCCGAAAATCAAATTTTGGTTCAATTTGCATCTAGAAAGCTCATGATTCGATTGCGTAGATAGGCCTAATGCACAACCGATCTAATCCATCTATCTCTTCTCCTTTCACCTTATAAATGCATTCATCTTAGCTTCGCCTAAAATTTCACATATTATGTGATTCTAATGTTATTTATGTTCGAAATTGTAAATTCATGACAAAATGAACTTTCTTCAAAAAAAAAAGAGAAAAAGAAAAGAACATGTTGGATCATTTTTATTCGTAAAAAATATTCTCGTCAACATCAATCGATGCTACTTGAGATACTTGTTCATATGTTGTACTTCATTTTCTGTTGTCACAATCACTAACATAATGTTGACCTTTGTAGAGCTCTTAAAAAAAAAAAAGAAATGTTATTACTCAGTTATTTTCAATCAATTGATAATCATCAAAAAGTATCAGTAATGATTTATTATTAATAATGATATGAGTAATTGCAAAAAAAGAATATTAAAATTAAAATTTTAAATTTGATAATTTAATAAGTGTGGTTGTTCGTAGTTTGATTGATCGATGGTTGTCTATTGTTTTGTTCACATCCTAACAAGAATGCTTGAGATTAAATTTAAAATTTAAAAAAAAAAAAAAAAAATTTTACAACATATAAGTGATCTATCATATTTCAATTAAATTGCTAAAAATTGAAAATAGAAGAGAAGGATTTTTTTTTTCTTCTTCTTTCATAATCAAATTGAAATACAAATCGTACCATAGTTATATGCAAATATATTACGTGTAAGATACGAAGGGATAGTGACGCAAATGACATGAGCGATGAAACATCGAGACAACGTTGATGACGTAAATCGTTCAATTCTAGTTTTCGTTTTTTTTTTGGCTTAGTTGATACGTTTTATGATTTCGGCATTCATTCTCGAATTTATCTTCCTCTTTTTTTTTCGAATAAAATATTTTTATTCTTTTCCTCCTCCTCTCAAA
>NW_018108472.1:74661-79572 GCF_000183805.2 Loa loa
AAAAGGGAAGAAGAAAAATTCTCTCTGGTCTTTTTTCATTTCCGATTTTAAAGCCTTATAAAGTTGTCAGATATCCTAACTAACATATTGATAGCATTCTGAAATCGATTTCACTATTTATAGTGTTATAGAATAAATGACCTTAACTTGATAACATTACAAAACCTTAACTTGATTACATTATGTTAAACGATCTAATTGTTATCATAATAAATATATATTATTGAATTTCGAATATTAGATGTCAACTTGGACTTTTCTTATCATAAAGTAAAATTTATTTATTTAAATTATTGTTTTTTCCATCCTTTAGTTGAGGTATTTTATCAGAAGTAACTGAAAAAAAGATCAATTCTCACTAAAATATATTCTTAAAACATGAGATTTCTTAGGTTACAGGACTTTCTATGGCAAATTAAAATTGGAAATAATTTATTTTTCATTATCTATTGTATCCTACAAAACCATTAATACAGTTTTTCCTTTTGAGCAAACCATTATGGTATCGGATATTCCACATGTTTGCATTATTATCATTTAGAAAGATGTGATATTAATATTGATTAAAATGTTAGTAAAGTTGAAGCTTAAACACTATCCAAATTGATAATTGTATTATAATAATAATCAGTAAATAGTATTGTTTGAGTTTTAATTTCTACTTACAACATTCAAACTAGCTATATCAAAATCAAGTTGCTATTTTTAATGATCAAAAGAATTTTAAAATCAGATCAAGAAATCTGAAAATGCTTTAGTAATCAGAGGAAATCATAGGGGTCATACAAATTCATGATATTATAATATATTTAGATTGAGCTAAAGATATTTGAAATGATATCACTTGAAATAGATAGAGCAATCAACAATTAATTACTCTTAAAATCATTTACTAGAATTCAGTTATATCCGATATGAAAAAAGCGATGTCATTTTTCACTATCCTTTTTATGGCATCGATTATAAGTAATTTTCTCTTTTAACAAGCTTAGTTAGCAAACGATGTGTAAAATTTTATTTCATAAATATTCTGCTGCTAATCTTTCTTTATTTTTCATTTTCTTTTTTTTTTTTTTATCTATTTCTCAGTTTAATTTTTCTTACATTCCGTAAATTGCTTTAATATTTGACAACGATGTGTAAATGGATGACATCAACATTTCCGTCCAAAATATTTGGAGACGAAGAAATATGCTACAAAATTATAATTAAAGCTAATCAGTGAATAAAAACAATGAAAACGGAAAAAAGTTCCACACTGGTAGATATTAGGAATTTAATAAGTGGTCATCTAAAAATTTAACTTTTTATTTTAGTAATTTTACAAAATGTTGCATAAAATTTAGGAGACGAGTATGCTTCTTTTATTTTACTAATATTATGATGTTTAACCATGAAATTAAACTCTAATATTGCCATCTTACACTTCTGCTACCATTACTGGGATTAATTACTCTGTGAAATATCTAAGAAAACTTCATATTAGTTAGGTTTATCTTTATCCCAAGCTATATTATAAAATGGAAATTTTGGCTCATTTCCTTGATTCACTAATTCACGAAATATGAAATGTGCATATTAAAATTCATTTCAGTGATCAGGAAGCATTTCGTACGTAAACTGCATACGTGATACGTGACGCTTTTAACAATATTAGCAATCATAAGAAAATAGGAAAGATATTACAAGCGGAAATTTTGCATAACATTTATTATTTGCATATTTTGACGTCGGCTTGGTATTCGTAAGTAACTCAGGAAAAAAAAAAGAGATAATTATTTACAAAGGGAAAATTTATATTTCCGCTTTTTAAACTCTTAGAGCTATTTAATGAGTTTATTTACGTTATGTTAGCATGCGATGATTTGAAGAAGTAATACTGCTTGTCATATTTGATTTTACTTTCTACGTAAGTGACCATAGTGTAGCTTTGACCAATATCTGTGATGTCATTCTTGATGCCGTTGAAAAATAGCATCTGTTGAAGTCTCTCATGCTCTCGAAATTTAAAATTTTTTGCTATCCATTAAATACTTCATCTTTTATTTAACTATTATTTATTTCAAGAATCTACTCATCCATTTTTTTTCCTTTCAAAGTTTCAGTCTTTCATATCTGATCTTCATCTTTCTCTTTCAAATACTGTAAAAGTTGAATGAATGTATTGAATAAACATGATACAAACTATTTTATATCTTCAATTGAATCACTTCATTATTTTATTTCCAATTAGATTTCCAGTTTTTGGCATTAAATTAAGGAAAAGGATGTACATGAGGAGATTTGTAAATCTAAAAATAAATACAAATTTTACATTTATGAAATCAGAATTGCAATAAGTGAAATAGAAAGATAATTAATCCAACCGATGTTAGTCGATCAATTGAAGCAGTGATTAATGCAAGAAAAATGAAAAATTCTTAATAGCTTGAGAATCGAAACTGACCTAATCCTGAAGATCATAGATTACTCGAAAATCGATTATGCAAAATTCATGGAAGTATAATTACTATTACTGTCATGATTAGTAACATATCCAAATATCCTTATGTAAACTCAAATTTCGGCGCATATAAATATCCACACTTTTATTAGCATAACTGGGAAAGCTAACCACAAGAATGCCATTCCTTTTAGCCTTTTTCCATTGGCTTCATTTGATGTAAGTCTTGAGGAAATTTTTAAGCTATTCTAGTTTTTTCTTTCCTTCTTTTTTTTTTTTTTTTGTTAACTTGTCCAAAAATATCTTCGTAAAATTCCCAAAAGCCTTTCCATACTCCTAATTTAACAACAACATTTCCCTTCGGATTTTACAGATCGCTCATTTCATTTGCCTTATCAATAGAAAACAATTCATTCAGAATGCTTCTTTTACGATAAGATCCTCGGCAAAATCGTCAGAAGTGTTGTCCACAATTTGTGTCACATCTTCTAAAACAATTTCATGGCTTAACTTCGAAAGAAAATCCTTACTTGCTTTGTAATAATGGAATGAAGAATGAGGAATATGTGAAATTTTTTCAACTTTGATATTTTAAGATTGAGAAATTGAAAGGTATTCATGGATAAGTAAAACTTCATCAGATACATCAATTTGTTATCGTGCTTTATAGCAATTTCTCTTAATATTGTAATTCAATGCTAATATACAAGTTAAAGATTTTACTGTGATCGAAGCATAAATATCTATAGTATTTGTTACGAATAAAAATATATTTTACAAGAAATAATGCGCAGTTTTCTTTTGATTAAATAGCATCGATATAAGAAATGTCCAAGCAGTTTTTAAAATCATTCATCTGCTAATAAATTTATTAACTGTTGACTTTTTTCGTCCCTTTCAGCATTTCTCCGAAAAACTTCGACTACAGCTTTCGAAGTTATGAAAATCTTAGTAATCCATCGGTCGGATTTTTCTCTGACTTTAAATATGTGAATGGTTTCCATGAATAGACTGTTTTGTAAATTAATCAGTTAATTTTTTTTTTTTTTATTTTTCATTATTATTTACATCATGAAGGAAATGCCTATAATTTAATGTCGTGTGAAGAAAATTTTACATTCTTAGAAGTACTTTGCATAACGTGACACCAATACTTTTATTTCCACCTTAAACTTGGCTAATTAAACTATTCGAAAAAGGAAATAATATTAGTGTAGCATAATGATTAAGAATTATAAAACACAATGCGCAAAGCTAATTCCAACAACGTCGTCATGCGATAAATTTCGAAGACACCAATCTGGGTAAAAGAAAGGACGAATGTCCTCCTGCTTTCCACAAGGCTTATGTGTACATTCTCTAAGGATTGGTTTTACGATTACAAAGATTAGCGCCTTCATTGACTCATACTGATAAAGTACTCTTTGTTAACGTACAAAGAAAGCGCTTTGTTAGCGCGCATTAACGCAAGTAAGGCTCTTAAAACACATTACTAAACAATGAGACATATACAATTTTATTCAGTGATAGCGCCATACTCATACAGAAAAAAATTTGGATATTTAATCTGTCACGACCTAATGATGAATATAGATTAATACATTACTACATATTTGCTTATGATTCCTTATATTTTTCTTTGTCGCGGAACATCGTGTTTATTCGCGATAACATGTAATTATCATGAAAATAACAATTTCATATGATTAGGCTCTTGAAATCATCTCTTATTTTGATTGAAAATAAAAGAATATGAGATGGAAGTGGGAAACAACGAAAAAGTCTTATTCTTAGCATTACTGGATAAGCTTTTAAATAGGCTTAAAATTCATTTCACCCATCAACAGACTATATAATTGGACTGCTTAATCGGTATAATTCAATCATGCAAATGACGGTCCTCTCCCCGTACGAAGAGCACCACCTGGTCCTCTAAACAATGGTCAGAACATCTCGACGTCCCGTAGGAGAACATCTTCCAAAAAAAGATTGGACAACTAGCCACCACGTAGCTGTCAACATTCAATTTGCATTAGTCTCCAGGTAAGGGTACAACTGAGACGATGAAAATAGAATGTTCGAGTCTTCTAGACTCGAACAAACATCGTTTGCCTTTCCAACGAAAGCTAAGATATCGCTGCTGTCAACAATGGGTAGGTTTTCGTCCAACAATGATCATAGAAATAAAAACATTGCTTTTATTCCCATAGAATCCTTTTGCTATGATATATCAGGAACGATAATTATGTTTGCATTTTGTGAATTACGTTTAATTGTTAGTTCTCACTTAATCCATGTTCATTTCCCTTAATTAGCTATATCTCACCTTCATTTATCCCCCGCACTTTCTTCAATTTCCACTTCCTTTTCGGTGAAGATGTACAAATATTTTGGCTTACAAATATTGGTTTCTTTTCTTGTTGTATTACATCGAAGTTCATTTTTAACCTCAGAAATTCTCTCAAGCC
>NW_018108472.1:80058-80627 GCF_000183805.2 Loa loa
TATCGCTGCGGTCAACAATGGGTAGGTTTTCGTCCAACAATGATCATAGAAATAAAAACATTGCTTTTATTCTCATAGAATCCTTTTGCTATGATATATCAGGAACGATAATTATGTTTGCATTTTGTGAATTACATTTAATTGTTAGTTCTCACTTAATCCATGTTCATTTCCCTTAATTAGCTATATCTCACCTTCATTTATCCCCCGCACTTTCTTCAATTTCCACTTCCTTTTCGGTGAAGATGTACAAATATTTTGGCTTACAAATATTGGTTTCTTTTCTTGTTGTATTACATCGAAGTTCATTTTTTAACCTCAGAAATTCTCTCAAGCCATTTAATAAACGACAATTCTTCGTGAATTGTTTAAAGCGATCCCACTTTCATTCCATACTCCCTAGAAAAAAGTCTGAGCAGAAGTCACTGTTGTGGACAGTGTCCAGCGACTACCTTGAGTTCGCAATTGAAATGGTCTGGCTTATTTATCTGACCTATTCTTTCGATCGGTCCAGTTAGTAACACGAAGCTTATAAGTAATCCTTAAAAATTTTGCGCAGTGGCGATCTC
>NW_018108472.1:81575-83156 GCF_000183805.2 Loa loa
CCAGCAATGATCGTAAAAATAAAAACATCGCTGTTATTCTCATAGAATCCTTTTGCTATGATAACTCATTCCTTGTGTGAATTACATTTAATTGTTAGTTCTCACTTAATCCATGTTCATTTCTCTTAATTAGATATATCTCACCTTCATTTATCCTCAGCATCTCCTTTAAATTCCGGTTTCATTCCGGTCAAGTTGTTATATAAACATCTCGATATTGGTTTTTTTTTTTTGTATGTGTGTGTTGTACATGTTTCAACTCCGGAAATCTTCTCAAACCATTCAATAAATGACATTTCTTCGGTGAATTGTTTACAAAATTCACCTGTGTCATTACTTTCCTCTTCTATTCTACAGTGTGAAGATTTGGGGATATCATGAAGGATGTGCGAAATTACTTTAAAAGGAGAGAAGATAGCCAGTTGAGCGGTCAGTTGATAATTCTTTCTGGCTATTTCATAGCAAAGACAGAAAATAATAGCGACTGGAGTTTTAGCTATTGACAGACTAAGTAATTAAACTAATTAGGTGGTACAGTCCAATCGATTATGCAAGTCGAGACTTTTTCCGATGCAGAAACCACCACTCGGCCAATAAGCAGCAGTTGAACATTTCCATGTTCCTTGAGAAATGATCTCCAAAAAATGACAGAACGGAAAAACCAGCTTAATATACTTCCTAGAACCGATCTGACCATTTCCACAAAGAAATGAATACTAGATTTTCACGCTTTATTCAATAAGCGAGCAATCTTAGTGTTCCCAATACTATGATATCGCTGCTGTCAACAATGAGTAGGTTTTCGTCCAGCAATGATCGCTGTTATTCTCATAGAATCCTTTTGCTATGATATATCAGGAACGTTATATCAGGAACTGGATAAGCTTTTAAATAGGCTTAAAATTCATTTCACCCATCAACAGACTATTTAATTGGACTGCTTAATCGGTATAATTCAATCATGCAAATGACGGTCCTTTCCCCGCACGAAGAGCACCACCTGGTTCTCTAAACAATGGTCAGAACATCTCGACGTCCCGCAGGAGAACATCTTCCAAAAAAAGATTGGACAACTAGTCACCAAGTAGTTGTCAACATTCCATATGCATGAGTATAGAGACAAGTGCACAACCGAAACGTTAAAAATGGAATGTTCGAACCCCAGAAGACTCGAACAAACATCGGATGTCTTTCCAACGAAAGCTAAGATATCGCTGCTGTCAACAATGGGTAGGTTTTCGTCCAACAATGATCATAGAAATAAAAACATTGCTTTTATTCTCATAGAATCCTTTTGCTATGATATATCAGGAACGATAATTATGTTTGCATTTTGTGAATTACATTTAATTGTTAGTTCTCACTTAATCCATGTTCATTTTCCTTAATTAGCTATATCTCACCTTCATTATCCCCGCACTTTCTTCAATACAAATATTTTGGCTTACAAATATTGGTTTCTTTTCTTGTTGTATTACATCGAAGTTCATTTTTAACCTCAGAAATTCTCTCAAGCCATTCAATAAACGACAATTCTTCGTGAATTGTTTAAAGCGATCCCACTTTCATTCCATACTCCCT
>NW_018108473.1:0-3970 GCF_000183805.2 Loa loa
AATATAATATAATAATATAATATTTTGCTCCATTTCGGCCGACTAACTTTTTTTTTCGGCGACTTCATTTGGGCGACTAGTTATTTACACTGATCGCTCCAACTGCATCAACAACCATAGCTCCGATAATTATCATTCTTGTGAGGCAGCTTGTAGTACAACGATTGCATGTGAGCGCTTAAATTATACAGTCGAAGGAAATTAACATTGTTGTGCAATGCAAATAGCGTCGAAATTGCTTATAAGTCTAAGTCTCGGTTAAGGATAAACTGAATGGAAGAAGAGCATTAATAAATTTCTAGAACTTGCAACTAAAATTTTGTGATTCCTCTATGATCCGTAAAATCCAGATATTCTGATGTAGAGATTTTCCAAAATCAATGCAGGGATCAATAATTATTGAATTTATCAAAACCAAAGGCAAATAATCTGCTAAGTGATTTATGATATTAAATTGATGCAGTCAGCGTGATTTGGAATAATAATTTCTGTATGCGATGGTACATAGTGAATACATAATTATGTTATTGTAACAATTGTTCTTAAGATGTTGTCATCAGATTTCTTTTCACATCGCTAATCCAAGCAACGCAATGATGTTCCAACACATTTAAAATAACATCGACCAGAAACTCTCAATGTTGATTTTATTATCACCGTCTTTCATAAATGATTATCATTATCAAGCACTGGCTTTAAGCATGCATACTGTGTCTTCGGATTTCCACAGAAGACCCAGACTTTGTTGATGAACGCCAAGATCAACTATGCTTAACGTTTGAAATTAATTGTACCGCTTGTTTAATTGTTTGATGCAAATCGTAAGCACTACTATGTGAAAATGAATTAAGAGTAATGTTAATAGTTTCTACCGGCTTTGGTGAAAATATAAAGATTTTTGGAAAACAATCTTTAATGTTAGGGTTGTTATAAAACAGCAGTATCTTTACTTAACTTTTGGAATATTACTGTGAAATTTAGATAAAACCAAAATGGTTTATTCATAGCTTCTGAGTAACGAATCTTAAGATATGATGTATGGAATATCGGAAGAGGTGCTAGTAAAGCTATTTTTGGCATTTGCGACGTTTTCCCAAAGGTTGATTTTCTTTTCAAGTCTCACGTCACAGGAATTCTATTTTGGTATTATTTGCTCGCACTCATTTAGAATTGGAAGATCAATAAAAGGTAACTGACTTCAGAGAAGACCGTCAATCAGAAGTCATCTTTTTCAGTAAATAATTTAAAGGCTTACGGTTAGACCTTTCATCTCTCCACAGAAACATATATTCATATTCTTATTTTGTATCTGGACAAAACTGATCATTTTTTCGCCACATACGTTCTATTCCTCATTGTCTTCTTCATTTTTTCGGAAATGTTTGTTTTCTTTTGTATTTCCTAACATGAGTGGATCAGAGATGACCAGTAATTTCCATCAGTCTGTTTTTATCGTGCCGAATAAAGATGAACCAAAACAAAAACCTCGAGATAGAATCGTCCAGAAGTTGCTGAAAGTTCTACCGACGTATAGATATGTATTTATACTTCGGTGAAAGTTTTAACCAATTTTATCACCACTTTATTTATGCTGTGTACTGTTAATAAGAGATAATATCAGGAGCTTGTCTGACATTACTGCCAAGTACATTTAAAATCAATATCGCACACAATGCAATAGTTAATGATTGGATAAAGTTCATTTTGACTCTTGTTATATTTCCATCCAAAGAGATATGACATTCAACATCAATCCTTCCTAGCAACATTTAAAGTGAACTCTATCGACGACAATAAACTGATGAGAAATGACTTCACTTCTATAAGAACTTGACTATCAATCCATGAACGGAAATAGCTATATAACAAATAGGTTTGTATAAATCATTCTTTTCTCCTTCTTTGATTTTGGTAATTCCGTTCTCTGACTGCACTGGTAATATATGAAACGGATTACCATGCGATAAATCATCAATAAAGATTTATATATAATTTAAACTGAAGTAAATTCGAGTAACCTTTAATGAATCTTTAGTCGCATGAGGCTGATTGCTACAGTAGATACTCTTTAGCCTCGCAAAATTGCGGAGCTAGAAATTGCGGTAAGAAAAAGGAAGGGTTCATTCAACTGCATCTTTTAATCAACAAAAATTTAAAATTAAGGTCGAAGCTATCGATGTTGATATATAATTTTGCTAACTTCAAAAGGCGACACTTCCAAAGACAAGCAAGAATACTTTGAAAAAGCTCCCATGTAATTGAATTTTGTGGGAACAGGAGTGCAGTGATCAATATGTGAGTTGACGATGGTAAACTAAAGGAGCCGGTCAGTAATACTGTTGGACCTCAACTGAGTATATGCTTTATTTGTTTTTGATGCAGTGTCCAGCGGTGCAGAAGCACTACCATGTTGTAGGGGTGTGGATTGGACCTTTAAATATACCTGAGCACCTCTGCTCCATCAGTACATATCACAGAGATCTTTTAGAGTTCTCAACATTTGTATACTTACCGACCCTCTAACCTATCCGCAGTTTTGCCTTTGCAGCTTCCACTTTAACTTCCTCTCTGCTTGGCACATTTCACTTCAGTTACTTTATACACAGGTATTTCTGCGAAATACCATTCTTTCCTGCTTTTACTTCATCATTTGCACAGGTCATAAGTTTTTGCGGATATTTGTGGTGCAACATAAAAAGATTATTAATTGACCAAGGAAATTTTTGAATGGTCAGTTTCTGGGTAAACTCGATTAAGAAGTGCAAAACTTGTAGAAAGCTTGATACTACTCTGAATGTGGAATTGTTTCAAATGTTTCCTTTCGAAGGATTGATTCACAATTTCCAAAAGCGTGGACAGATGTAAGCATAATAGAAAGTGGAGCAAAGAAAGTGTTGCGGAATGCGATCTGTTAAGAAGCTGAGTAGAACTGATTAGTAAATTGCTAGTAAACTGCGCATTTGCAAGCATCCATCGTGGAGTAATACCTAAAACCGAACTATTCATGAGTCCTTTAGTTTCAAGATACCACAATCAGCCTCAACTGATTGTAGTTATTCCAGTTTAAAAACCGAAAATCTAAAACATTACCAAAAAACGCTTTTATTGATTATGTATGTAGCATGCAACATCTCAGTGCTTTAGCAGGCTTCCGAAGTAATGGAAAATACATTTTGAATTTTCGTGGTTCCAACTATGCTCAATAGGTACTAGTTAGTAACATACGGGGCTACCGTTCTGTAGATAACATGACTAGATACTGACTCACGTGACTGAATATTCACTCATTGGTTTATTTTTTACGTCATTCAAATAGGAAGTTATCGCCAACAAATTTTTTATAGCTAAAGTTCATAGATGAATTTTTTGGTTGCTACTTGCTATAGTTGTTTCCTTGAAATGTTGTCAAAGTGATTAACGATTTGCAATTATTTGCGAGCTATGCCTGAAAGAGTGAAAGAAGTCTGTTTCTATCTGAAAGTACCCATATCTAATCCGTCTCTCTGTAAAGTTGCAATGATGCCTTCTTAGATCAAAATAGAGGAAGGAGGCTAAGATGCCAAAGCAGGCATTATGCTGCTTTGTGCTTTCAAGTCTGAAAAAAGTTTTGGCTGTAACGAAGACCGCCACAACCAAGCAAAATTTTATAGCTTGAAGCGAGACGAGGTCAATTTTCATATGGAGCTCTAATGGTAATCTACTCTTCAACTATAGTTTGAGACTTGTAACTACGCAACTTGGCAATTTTTGAAATTGTTGATGCTTAAGGTTTAGGGTTTTATTATAGAAATAAGATCTAAATTGAAATTTTGAAGATGAGCGAAGAGATATTTCGACTTTGGAACTAAAGACAAGTCAACTGAAATAAAGCATGATATTGTATGAGTTCATAGTCATTGCGGACTTTATAAAAAATTAGTAGACAGAAAGTTGCGCGGAAATCCCTGATAGTAGGAATTTGAACCGCTTC
>NW_018108473.1:4476-30636 GCF_000183805.2 Loa loa
CAAAATAGAGGAAGGAGGCTAAGATGCCAAAGCAGGCATTATGCTGCTTTGTGCTTTCAAGTCTGAAAAAAGTTTTTGGCTGTAACGAAGACCGCCACAACCAAGCAAAATTTTTATAGCTTGAAGCGAGACGAGGTCAATTTTCATATGGAGCTCTAATGGTAATCTACTCTTCAACTATAGTTTGAGACTTGTAACTACGCAACTTGGCAATTTTTGAAATTGTTGATGCTTAAGGTTTAGGGTTTTATTATAGAAATAAGATCTAAATTGAAATTTTGAAGATGAGCGAAGAGATATTTCGACTTTGGAACTAAAGACAAGTCAACTGAAATAAAGCATGATATTGTATGAGTTCATAGTCATTGCGGACTTTATAAAAAAATTAGTAGACAGAAAGTTGCGCGGAAATCCCTGATAGTAGGAATTTGAACCGCTTCATTGGTTTGCAATTCTTTCACTTTTCATTATCGGAAGAAAGGTTATTTTCTAAATGTCATTTCATTTTTTTGGCTACATTTTGATCCTAATTTTTCTTACCTTTTACGAATTTGCAATCTATTGAAATTAGCATTTTTCATGTTGGAACAGATGAAAAATACATAACTGACATTTTTATTGCATTCACTTTCATTTTTTACTTATTTTACTATAATTCCGATCCTTAAAATTCTTATCCACACTTATTTAAGTATGTGTGCGATTCTAGCTATCTTGTAAGTGAAATTAATTTTACATGTACTCGTCGACATTAATATTATCAAAATGATTTTTATTTATTACGCATTGAAAACGTTTTATCCATAACTAAATAACTTCTTTTCTCAGAGAAAGTCAAGTTTTGGCTCATGATAATGGATAACCTGGAATGCTAACTTGTTTTGATAAAGTCATCCTATTTGGACCGGAAGTTTCAGCTTCTTTGATAAAGTTAATTGCTTCTTAATGATCAGTTTATCCAGTGAAAAATTCTGGAACATTGGTGAAAAAATATGTTTTATAAGGGATTTTATGTGCCTCCACTCAGATCAGCATGAAAATATATTTATCTATGTAAATATGTTTGGCAAGTGGGTTTAGTTGGTCATGTTCTGCTTGCTTATCCTATTTGCTGAGTTCAACTATGTATGTACCCTTGAAAAAAGTAACCGATAGTCCTCACCACTTCAGTCATTGTTACTTATCCTTTCTCTCTTCTAAAGGCGAATCTTTCCTTTATACAAATATTAACTCATGTGTTAAGCGAAATTACTGTTCCGGAAATATCAATATTTTTTTACAGTCGGCACCATTTACCGATTTTTTACTCCCCATCTTTCATCATCATTTCGTGAGAAAACCACCTTGTTGAGCATATACAATGGATGGAATTTATTTCTCTTTTGTAAGCTTGATGACATAGTATTCTGTATTTAGCCCAGCGCAAAAAGCTTGGCATTGCAGCGTAGGAATACCTCTCAATGATTCTTCAACTAAGCAAACAAATAAGCCCAGGTACTAAAAAGAATTTACACTTACTATACTGTTATACAGGCCTTAATTACAGACCCGTTAAAATCATGTGATATATTTCTTTACTCCTTACTGATCCAATTCAACTTATTAATCAGTTCTTGAATTCAATATTATTTTTTTGCTTATCATTTTTGACGAATTGCAGTGCTCCAAATTAGAAAAAAGGTGGAAATTTCTGATCAAATATTTATCAGTCGTAGTTTTCAAATAATTGTCTTTAATTTTTATCTATTTATTTTTACCAGTCATTAGCGTTTCCACAAATTATTTCAGATTATAACAATATCTATCCCTGAACTTTTCGGTATCTTATATCCTCTGATTCTGTGCTCTTGAAGATTGACGTTTTTCGTATTCTGGAAAACTCGCAAATTTTGCATTGATGAAAAATGGTGTACAGTTTCAATGTCTTACTGTTGTCACAAATTTGTTCACTATTTGTCGGAACAGTTTCACACCTGATGATGACACCGCATGCGCCGCTACAAATGGTTCATAACAATGTCAAAATTCCTTCTCTACATCCGCCGGCATTGAAGGTCAACGTTTTCAAAATCTCCGTTGTTCGCTACTGCCATCAGACTAAAACATTTTTGAAGATTGAAAAGCTTCTATCATTTTATTTCTTCCAGCCACCGTACTACAGTTTAATTTTGAAAATCACCATACGATAGTTGTTTCATTTATGATTCTTCAACTGAAAGAAATACAGACATAAGTGGCATTCTACGGAAAATCCATTTGCAGGCTTCGTCACATGAAGGTTATATAGCCGAGTCAGCAGGAATGGGCACCGCAGTTAGAGTTTCCCCTTCTGCATTTTCAAATTCACTTCAAATTGGTGTTTATGATGATGATCTGGTAGTATTATTTCAGCAACTACATATGTGGAATCTTTTAATTGGAATTTTTACTAGAAATCTAACAAAATTTATTAAATTTTTGTTATAATTGATTTTTTTTCTTCATTTTTTATTTTCAATAGAAGAAAACATTCCACGATATCGTCATATTTTTTTGTTTATAGAAGCCTGGTATGCATCCAGCCACTTATGAATACATATTGACAGGACTAGGCTCATCCATATTTGCTGTTGATCAAAGAGGTTATGTCTACTTAAATGTGCCGCACATTGATGCTGATCCACCAAATCCATCAGCATATCAGCTTCATGTGAACAATTTCTTCAATTTAAGAATCCTTTATTCAAGTAAAGAAACTCAAAACTAATTGAACTTTCGCAATGATTTTTGACAAACTATTAACTCTAGTAACGAAACACTTAAAGATAGAAGCTCGAGAAGTAAATACGACACCAATTCGTAGTAGCGAACCAATATCAGTAATAATACACGTTATGGATATCAACGATAATCCACCACGCTTCAGTTCCTCTGTTTACATGGCCAATATCAGTGCTAGTGGTGCTGATCGACCTGTCATAAAGGTTATTCCAAATTTCTTTTTAAACATTCTGATTTTTGAAAATAAGAACCAATAGGTTAAAATATTTTTGTTTAATTTAGATTCATGCAACGGACAATGATACTGGTAAAAATGGGCAAATAAGCTACCATTTGGTATCAGTAAGTGGTGAAGCGTACAATAATTTTCAATACGACAGTTACGCGCATCAATTAAACGCTGTCGGAAATTTGAAAGCTGGTGAACGATATGAAGTTAGCATAAATAAAATTACAACTTGAACAGCTTATAAGCAACTTTTTCACAATTTTAAGTAAATTTTTAGTCAATGGTTCAACGATGACGAGTCGATAGACGCAATTTTTGCTTGCTAAATGATCATAGAGTTCCGTTTAAATTGGTTTTGGAATCACTTTTAAATTAAAATTTTAATTGCCATTTTAACGATGCAAAATATATGTTCGCGACCATAGGAATGCAAACGAATCACGGTCAATCTTTTGTTTTCTAAAGCCCCACTTGTTGATTCAAGAATAATGTCCATAATTTCCAGGTTGTACTGAAAGCGATTGATGGTGGCGGCCTTTCAAGTCAAACACTAATAATTGTTTATGCTGTGCCTGATAATTTTCAAGAACTAAGAACCCTTGACCAGAAAAAGACATCATTCGGACGAATACAAATGGCTGGTTTACCCAACTTTTTAGTTGCCAAATCGCCAATTACATCTACTGCATCTGGTAATTGCTAGACATAATTATTCCTCCAATATATATTTTCAACATTGATTGTCACCAAACTTCTAAAAGCCTTATCTTATCATAACGTAGAATTAGGCAAAATCAATATAGCTGTTGGATGTGGCTGGTAAGTCGTGGACGAACCGAACCCCTTATAGAGGATTACTTTCGGACAGAGTAACTTTCCGGTAGCAAAAAAAGTGCCGTCAAACATTTGGTTACTGATTGATTTGTAACATTTGATTGTCACTGTCATTGTGGAGCAGTAGGGATCGGTGAATTGTATTTAAAACAAAACGGGGCAACTTGCAAAACTCACACAGAGATGAATCGATGTTTAAAACAAATTATCTACGACAAACGGATTGATATGCTTACGTTTAGAATGTTCGGTTGTTTCAATAACATCAAGAATTTGCTCTGAAGTTCTGAGAGATGGTCCAAATTTAATCATTTTACACAGGTTTTTCTAGAAAGTATCGACTCACCTGAAATAATCCGGACTTACGTTACTGAAATAAGTGAAGCAACTCCACTGAACTCCATTATTATTACACTTGGGGTAAGTTCCGACGAAAAATTATTCTAGAAAATTTTCTCTGCTGCGAAATATTTTGCTTCTAAAGCATTCGAAATAATATATTTGAATGTTGTTGCAGAATGATTCAACAAAGGGACGAATGTATTATATGATCAGCGGTGGAAACGAGGATAACAAATTTGCCATCATCAGTGAAATGTAGTTTTATATAATCGTGAACAGAAAGTGAAACTAAAGAATGAAATACCTTATGAAACTTCATTTAATATCATCTCTATAAATCTCACCGACAATATCTTTTCTATAAAAAAAATGGGATTTGAACTTATTTTATTCCAGTGGAACTTTAATTACGATGAATTCATTTGATAGAGAAGAAACGTCAGTTTACAATTTGCAAGTCGAAACACGTTCTTCAAATTCAGATGAACATTTGTATTGGACCATTGTTCAGGTTGCTATAGCGGTATGTTCATTAGAAATTTGTGTACGTGGGGTGAAAATCTTGATTTTTTTGAAAATTTTTAATTGAACAAAAATTTAAGGACATCAATGATAATGCGCCAATATTCACTGACCCGCAACCAGTGCGACTGCGTATTAAAATCAGTGATGAACTCAATCTTACACCAAATATGTATGTAGGACAAGTGAACGTAGAAGATCCGGATGATGGCAACAACGGACGTGTAAGACTCAGAATTGTGCCGCCTATGGATAAGTACATGCTTAGATAATATTATTTATGATTAGACAACTGTCAAACCTTCTAAGTTTTGAAGAATTTAAAATATTCTTGGCAGTACTCAAGTTAAATTCTATCATGTTTCCCATTATGATATTTTTGACAAGATTGTTGGCCAATCCTTGTTTGTATTGCCAGATTAAAACATGGTGAGCATTTAATCAAGTGATCGAAGCCAGTATTATATTTCAGATTGTTTTCAATAAATGACAGTGGTGCTGTAATGGTAAATGGTGTTTTGCTAAGCGGACATTTTGGTGAACATCGAATGACTGTTATTGCCGCTGATCACGGTGATCCACCTCTTGAAACTCGAGTCAATCTAATTATCAATATTGAAGATACTCTACAGAGTGTATCATTGAATTCTGTTAGTTTTATTATTTGTTATTAAACATCCAGCTTGGAAATCATGCACCATTAAGGAGCAGGCCAGCAGTTATAATAATTCTGACTGATCTTAGTAAACGTTCTAATAAATCATGACAGGATTTTTTGATTTTATTCTTTGATTTCAGCTAACAAATTACGATCTTGAATATCCTCAATGATAACTAGCACATTTTCACAATTATCTTGTATACTTTCTCATTCTGCTAACTGAAATGTAAAAAATCCTTTTAGTTTACTTATATAAAAAAAAAGAACGAAAAACGATGTGCAAATAGAAATGTTAGACTACACAAAGTTATTCAAATTTTTGAACTGTGTTAAAGATGTAATAAGAAGCTTTCCAGAATCAGTTGTCAACAAAATCGAATAGTTTGGTGCGTATGAATTTGACGCCGAATAGTACCAGTTCTCTGCAAAATGTACAATTCACATTCGATTCTGCCATATCAGGTACCATAAAAATTTATAAAACTAGGGGAGAATATAATTTGAATAGTTTAGAAAGAGCAACTCGGAATACAAGTTATTTTCAGAGCAGAACTCACATAAATCTGATCAAGGAGAAACAGAAGTTACGAGAATTACTGATTTAGTAACAAACACAGCACCAGAAATCGTTGCTACAACAATTGTGCAAACAGCAATAGAAAATGCGACGCTGCGATTTGCCCCTGTGTTCGATTCGCCTGAGATTAAGGTTACTGTGGAAGAAAATCAAGGAAACATTGAACTCATCAAGCTTCACGCCTATTATGTGGACAATAAACCTGGAAGCATCACATATGTCATGCTTGCAGGCGATTCATCTCTTTTCAAATAAGTGTTTGGTCTTTCGTGATCCTTCTTATAAAAAACACAATGATAATTCTTAATTTCATTGTGTATGATCAGCTTTAAAGACGGAAATTCAAGGATGGAAAATTACCTAAACTTTTGCCAACTCTATAAATTTCACAATGGTGTCTATAGTGTGAATTTTAAATCAAAAACTCAAGCAACAATTTCAATCTTAACTGAGATATTTTGAAGTATTATTCAATTTATTTTAAAGTCTGGATAAGTCAATATCTCCGTTCAGCGAAGAATCAATTACTGCCGGATTATTTACAAACAACTTTAAGTAGTAGTCAAACTAGATTATATGAACTGTAACTGAAAGAAAAATTTCATGGAAATTCCCAAAAAATTTGAGTGATTGGCAGGTTCATTGCAGTGTAAACAGTTTCACCGGATCGCTCCTTTTGCTGCGTCCGTTAGATATGGAAGAGAAAACGTCATATGAAATTCGAGTTGGTACTGCAGAGGTTTGCTTCTTCTTTCCGTAAACAGAACTGCAGTATTTTATTCAAGTTTGATTAATATTTTGTCTAGTTCTGGGAGAGCAAAATTTAGGCGGCCGTTTTGTTCACAAAACCGAACTTTCCATACACGGCCTTGGTTACCGTGGATGTTGTAGATGTCAATGATTGGATACCAAATTTTGAATTTGATAGCTATCAATTTAAAGTGAATGCAGATGCGAAACTCGGTACAGCTATTGGCCAAATTGTGGCATACGATCAAGACAGAACCGCAAGTTTTCTAGAAGAATTATTTCTATTACGATTTGCTGAGTCGTGATAAGTTTAACTAATGGATCGACAAAAAAAAAAAAAAAAAATCTGAGGGTACTTTGTTTCACATGACTGCTTTAGTTTTCAGTAGACGGTCGTAAACGCTTCTATATTCCGAATGAAGTAAAACAGATAGCATCGAATCTCCATAAAACTATAATGTTTAAGGTGCCAAATAACGAAATTCGTTATCGGATCAAAGAAAGCAGCACCAATGATTCATATGTTAGTGTAGATCGTAAAAGCGGTTTACTGACTGTCAAGAAAGATCTTCGTCTATTTACAGATAAAAAGATTTTGGTAACTTATCATACTTATTTTGCAAAATTGTAATCCATAATTGAATACCTTATCCCCGCGACTGTTAGAATCGACATGATTTTCAGAACCTACCATTTCAGTTAAATATAGAAGCAGCAGATAATGGAACACCAAAACAGTCTAGCGAAACGATTGTTTTAATTGATGTTGAACCTGAAGAAACTGCCATTGCCATTTTGACAAGAACGCCATCAACGTTTGATGCAATCTCTTCTAGCAATAAGCTGCAGTTCTCAAAACGGAATTACTCGTGAGTTCACTGTGGATATATGATTACATATTTGAATAAGAAAATTGCCAATGTATCTGAAAGAAATCCTATTCACTCCTTTCAGATTTGAAGATCAATTTAGTTTTTGAAATCCATTTCAGCATTTCTGTATCGGAATCAGTCCGTTCTCCATATTTATTGCTTGTATTACCAGTGGTTAACAAGCTAGCAAACAGGCATTCCATAATTTGTTCAATTACTTCTGGTAATTACGGAGGTAATTATCTTTATTTTGGAGGTGAAATTATCTTTATTTTGGAGGAAATCAAGACCTAGTTGTACATGAATTTTCATATGCTTCACAGCATTTAGACTACAAACTCACCAAGTTTTAGGAGCCTTCAGCATTTCAACTGGTCCTGAAAGTAATTGCAAACTTCGAACTCAAACGCTATTGGACCGAGAAACAGTGGATTATTATCAATTAAACGTAAGCGTAAAAATGGAACAGCAAGTGGACCATGCAATAGTGCACATAACCGTTCTCGATACAAACGATAATGCTCCGAAATTCATCTATAATAACGATGAATACGGTGGATATTTTGCAGCTTTGTCCACTGATGCCTTATCATTTACCCTCGTCACCACCACTCAGGTGATCTTTCTAGTATGACAGAAAACATCGAAGTTTTTACATCAAAATCCAGAAAGGACAACAAAATTCCAAAAAAAAAAGTTATGATGGTCAAAGTTCTAGCTGAACTCTCAACTAGTTTTCATCGGTTTTGTAGTTAGTAATGAGTGGTAAATTGAGATGATTGCTACTTAACAGTTCCAAATAGCCTAAATTTTCACTTAAATTTTTGATTTAGGTAGAGGATGCCGATTTAGAAAACAATAGTGTTGTTACATATTCATTGAATTCGTTTTCAATGGACTCGAAATATTTCATGGTTGACTCGACCGGAAATATCCAGACAAAAATAAGTGCAACAAAAATGATGGAAGAGAGTCAGAAAAATTATTTTAATTTCCAAGTTAGTTGTTTTTATTTGTTTCTGTTTTAGTTGTTCAATGTGTAATCAGGCGTTTTGACATCAGAAAAACTGGCTCCGTTCTGTTGATCAGTGATGCTTGAAGTCATTGCAATTTTGATGCATTTCACCAGGATTCAGTAAATGTTGTGATAGCAGATGGCCAGACAGAGACTATGGCATTTTTTTCACGCAAGTTCAAGGGAAAGGCTTTGGAGCTTTTTCTTCCGGTCACTTGTTCAGGTCATCGTAGGTTGTGCGAGTTGACTCTTCATCGTACGCCAAAATATACAGAATAAAGGCAGCTATTGCATAAAGTAAGAAGTGGTTAAAACGGGGATTTTTTTTTTCGATCAGTCAGCTCATGAGATACCAATGAGATACCTTGCTGAACTTTTTTACTTTCCTAATTTTCTTCACATTCTGATTTACTGTAAAAATAACTTTGAGTTCTTTGGGAACTTCTCTTATAGTTTTAAGAGATCAGCTTCAATATTTGTTCTCAACTGGTCATTGTCAATCCAAGATGACCGCTCACTACGCTGTTCATTTTCAAGCCTCGACTACACTATGCGTCTATCGGCAGCTCCTAGGCCATAAGCTTTGTTGATTTTGCCAAATGTCTCCAGTGTCTTATGCTGACCCAAATAAATCATCCCTCTTACATCTTTTCCTTATTCTAAAATAATTATGAGTAAAATAGCAAATAACAAGTCATAGTCAAAAAAAGAAAAAAAAAACAGCAGTACATTTTGGTAAATTTATTTCTCTAAATGACTAACTGGAACAGTGAAAATGCTTTGAGATGATCGCTTGTGACTCTCCTCCTGTTGAAAAGAAGTTGTGTTCCAAAGCGGAGGTATTCGTAAATATAATTAGTGACTCAAACCGATTCATTCTGTCAGTTCTCAATACGGAAGCACGACATCTTAAGACTGCTGAAAAGGTAAAATCTATTCCAATTTGTATGCGATATTATAAAGTGAAAATTTCCTACTTTTTCCTTTCATAATCACTTTGCTGCAATGTCGATGATTGCTATTCTTAGATATCGTTAGCATATTAACTAAATTCCTTCAAAATGCATAACTAATAGAATAAAAGACATGAGCATATTCGGAATTATTTGTAGGAAATTGCAAAAGTATTACGAGAATTCACTGATCCGTGTAAACTGCTTCTTTTGGAAAGTGTCAAAGAAAACCAAAATGATATAAAGAGGCAGAAGCACGTTGATATGAGTTGGTATGCTGTGAATCCAACAACAAAAAGGAGCTGCAAAGTTGACGAATACAGGTGAAGCCATAAACCTAATAACTCGTTGAAAAATAAACAAGTCTATTATGTTTTTTCAGCAAACTTTTCGATAACTCAACAATAAGAACAGTTATTACGAAGTTGAAACTGCAAATTGTTATTGGTGAAATTCGTGTTAACTTAAAAAACGTACTTAGCGAAAATGCGTTGTTAACAAATTTCAAAACTACATCCGTTGGTTGGTGTTTTATCTTAATTTTTTTAATATGTTTCATTTTGTAATGGCTGCTAGTCCAATAGTAATGTTGTTTATTCCTCGCTTATGAGAAATTGGATATTGGGAATTCTAATCAGAATGCTTGCAGTAATGATTGTACTAGCGGTGATGATAGCAGGTGGAGCACTGATTGGGATATGTGCCATAAGTATGTGCTACATGCGGCATTGGATGGGGCGACATTCAAAGCATGAATATCCAAATATTAATCAAATTCCAAAATTTGGTGCTATATTTTTACCTAATCCACCGGCTGGAAACTCTCATGACATGCTTTATGAAACTCAGGTATTCCATT
Organism: Loa loa; assembly: GCF_000183805.2. NCBI lineage: Eukaryota > Metazoa > Nematoda > Chromadorea > Rhabditida > Onchocercidae > Loa > Loa loa. The sequence continues at coordinate 14,851 of NW_018108473.1, forward strand.
TCAAGTTCTAATGAGGGAAGTTCTTCATAAATCGGATTAGAACAAGGTATAACGTTGTCCGAAGGAAACTGAACTTCTCGTAAAATGGATAAGAAAAGTCCCCCATGTGAAAATAATACGTTTTTGTACAACATTAAACAAATTTTATTGTGAGATGCTCGAAGTGCCAATGGGAAGAGAAGAGAATAGTATAGTCAAACCAGTGGGAAATGAAAGCAGAAGATCCGCTCCTGCACACGGTACAGTATTCTCCAGCAGCTACGATTTGGATCTGGAACGGAGCTATCAGAGTTATGCTAAGAACACATTGACTGATAAAAGAAAATTTCCCGCTGAAGAAAGCATGGTTGCAATGAATGAACGAAATGAGCTAGATCCGCAAAAGAATGAGTACGTTGGATTTTAATTAATCACTAATTCAAATTTAAAATTCGTTTAATTAAATACTTTTAACACTAGGGACCTAAATTTTTCGACTTCCTACAACTTTTCCAAAAGTTATTAAGATTCCGAAACAAATTGATTGCTAAGCCACTTTAAAAAATCATTCACAAAGATTTATCAAAAAATTTTATTCAGAAAGATGCGGGGAATAGTGATACCTGCTCCAGATTACCCTATGGATCAAAAGAAAAGTGTTTTTTAATATGCATATCTATTGTTTTCTCATTTCTTACATTCGGCTAAATTCCTGAATCATTTTGAGATTCATTTATTGATTCAGGGAATCAATTACTCCAGCTCATTGTTCTTACAACCACGCGTCCGTAATTTTTTAGTGTATAGCAAACAAATTGTTAACGAAGTTATCCCATTAAGTAAAGATTTTTATTTTTCAACTACTAAAATCCGAAATCATTCACTTCAGTTCAATATAAAGACTCCCGCTCCGATAATGTTATTACTGTCGCATACTTCATTCTCTTTCTTGATAATGTTATAACTTTTTGAAATTTCTCGCTTTACCTTCGTTGTTCATTTAATTGCTATTTTTCGTTATTATTCTAATCTTTGAAACATCGAAGTAAATTTTCAAATGAATTTCCATATTGAGCAAATACGCACAGTTTTTGATATCATGACACTATATATTGCTAAATATTTGATTATAAGGTAGTCTTTTGAAAAGTAACTTTTGACAGAAAAGATTGCTCAATTTTTTTCTACTTCACCAGTAGCAACTTTCAAAAATTTTCAAAAGTCTGGTGAAATGAATTGGAAGTACCATAGTAAAGTGCTCTGGTCAAAACAAAAATTTACCGATGTTGATGACCGCCTCCGATGAGGAATGAGACAATATGAAGTGCTAAAACTCATTTCATGTTTTAATAAGTCATGCCATATGTTCCAGGGCATTGCATTCATAACAAAACTCTTAGTTACGGTATTATTTTTAAAACAATAAGATCTACTTAAACATACGTATATGCGACAAAAAGAACGTAATGGACGTCAATTTATTAAATACTTTCGAACTGTAACACAGATGTTATTCTTCCTAATTTCCATCTCCAGTGAGTATTTCATGTTTCCGTTTGTTTCAGACTAATTTACGAAGTTGCTCATGTGGAATTAAAAGGTGCTTGTTCTAAAATGAAGGTTTTTGAAATGTTAGACGTGTACTGCAGGAGTTTCAGATGCACAAAATTCGTAGTATTTAATAACTGCAAAAACAAACCAATCCAAAATTCCGGGAAAGGCGTTGGGAAATCTTTGGTAAGAAGCCGATAAGATTTAAGAAGTCATCAATTAAAGACTGAAACTAAAGTATGCATTGCAGAGAAGTATGAAACGCAGTGCTTTGTACGAAACAGCTTACCTTTATATTTTTTAAACGTTAAACATGATATAAAGCTATGGTAAGATGCAGAAAAAGGAAGGTATGGCCAGAATCGGTGTTATGCATCTTCTGTTGCATCTTCCCTCTTGTTTTTTCGAACCTCGTTCCGCTTCGCTCGGGACTTTGTACATATGCAACACATTATTAATGTCGTTCCGATAAATACCATCACAATCCAATACAGCACAACACCCGCCGACAAGACTGTAACAGCACATAATCTCTTTCAATTTTCAATCCGTAAAATTTTTGTATCATCTATGTTATTAACTTTCGAAGTAAAATTTTCATTGCACTTGGTTCAGTTCAATGTGTATCAGGCAAAAAGTAGTAGCAGCAACAAACCCATGAATTCAGTACGCTTGTATATGGGTGCCATTGCTGAACTGGTCATAAGCAGTGGTGATACTCGTTCTTGAAACATGAAATTTTTGACAACGAAGCCTTCATTTTCTGGTTTCTTCTCTTCATTTTCAAATACTCCTCGTTTGCGCACATCTTTCAATCTATACCACATTTCCGATCACTATCCATTAATAAATCAGGTAACTTATTTTTTGAATAACAGCGCTAGTTTCGATCTGGCGGAAAGTAATTAATTTACGCTACTTCGATTCTAAACAAACTTTCAAAAAGGATTTGAGGTCCAAAGAAGCATAAGTTCGAGTGAGAATCATCAGGAAGCTCTTAGAAACTTGTCGATCTCGAATATTAATTGTATCAACTGACTTTAACTTCAAGTATTATGATTACTTTTCAGACAAAATTATTCACGGTTATTTATTCATTCTAACGCTTGAAAACTGTCATTACTACGTAAATGTGGGTAATTCATGACTATAGTTTAGGTTATTTTTGTTCAAACAAAAAAGGGAAGACCAAAATATCAGAAGGTCAGGGAGAAATTCGGTTTTCCTTTGAACTGCATGAACACTTACTTTGCTTGTTCATAGTGAATACTATTTCTGGAATCGTCCCTTCCCACATGTCTTGCTGGCTGTGCTAAATATGAAAACGAATATATGGCAGCATGTCCGTTAAAGGAATGCTTAATATCTGAACCTCTGTGTCCACTTCATCAACAAGCTTTTAGAGTGTTTCCATTACACATCAAAGTTATATTTCAAGAATTTCAGTGAAGCGTTCAAAATTTTCTGACGTATCCGTTCTCTTTTGAATCAAAGGAAAATCAACCTGATGGAAAGGAGGCTAAAAACGTAAGAACAGGAAACAGTAACAAGTAAAGCAACCACATCCTTGTAAAGCAAATGAATAAAGTGCTGTTATTGAGAATTCCGGGTTTTTATAGTAAGTAATATATAATTTCATAAAGTTTAGGAAAGCCTAGCGGCTGCTCCATACTATTAATTCCCTCATAAGTTTGTTTAGAAATCTAACAAACTTGCTCACCAAATATTCTTCGGAAATCCCTTCTGTTCAGAAAAATTTATGATTATTCTTTATACGTAAACATAATCATCTTATATACCCTAACGGTAATTTGGGTTCATCAACATAGAATATTAAAAAAATTACCTTCAAAGACATAAGGTAACAGGTGAAGACATGGATAGATAATGATGATGGTGAAAATTCAATTGTAATATGTCAACAAGAATTTTTGGTGTTTAACCGGACAGTTATTTCAAGAATTATCTAGGTTTCTTTCACATCTGCTACAATACGGAAGTCGACAGATCTTTAAATAGAAGATGCCTGAAGGATGTAACTAAGAAAGTAAAAAATAACTACCATAAATTTGGAAATAAATGTTTATTTACAAGTGTTTCGACGAATGATTTCATTCCAGACGTGAGACTAAAAGAAATAAGAAGCAAATAAAAAACTAAAATCTTAATATTAAACAAGGGTTATCCAAGAAATCAAAAATTCAAAAAAAAAAAGATAAAAGATAAAAAGATAAAGATAAAAAAGTGAACCGATCAGAAAAATCAATAAGAAACAAATCAGCAGGAAAGAAATAATAAAAATAGACGGCTGCCTTTTAACGGGTCATTTTACATTTCACTTTAATTCTAGTCACTCCATATAAACATAGTAATTGCTATTGGCTCTTGTCTTAGCGCAGTTCTTTTTGGAAATGCTTGTTTGTCCCAAAATGTTTGTTACCTTAGTATTTTGGTGAATATTTTATAGAAAGCATTTCCAGACTTCAGAAAATAAATTTAGTACCATATTTGGTGATGTGTGTGGATTTACTCTTCCTCAAGTTTTCACTTGGCTTCACTTGTTAAAAAGAATAAAAATTAATGACTCGTCAAACAACGATTATGAAGGCAGCAAACAACGATATTGGAGATTGAGTTCAAATTCCTTTCCTCTCAAAAGATAATTTCAAGCATTATTTTGCGGAAACATGTAGCAATTGGAAAAAGGGAACTATGAGGAAAAAGCTAAATAGATTGTTATTACAATAAGTAAAAATGCGATTATAGAGATAAGTGGACCAAAAATTCTGACGAGAAATAATGCATGCGCTTAGCAATTTGAATGTTATGCCTGCATTACTTTTGTAATGTTACGAGTAGCAACTTTAGCGGTTCGTGAGTATTTACACGACAAACATAAACGATTCGCAACAAGCCTTGCAAACCGGCGGCACTATTAAGCAATTTTTAATAGAACAGATAGTGGACAGTAACTGGACATAAAGTAGCTGGATAGGACACGAGCACAGAATAAATGGCAAAGCCAAGTTTGGAGAATAAAAATGGGACATGAAATTAACGCAAGAGCATGGAGGCTTTTAAACGGTAAAGGAGCACAAGTTTGTACAGCGCTCTTCTTATTTCAAACTAGAGGAAAGTGAATCAACGATAGGAGATTTGATTCAGGGATTGTCCATGGCGTCCCAAGCTTTCATATTGTTTTATACATGAAACTTTCGCCAACACCTGCCAAACTACACTACTGCCACTGCTAAAAATTAACTTTTCTACATTTAGCCTTTAAATATCAAAGTTACTCACTCAATATTATTAGATAGTTTAAAGCTGGAGAAAAAAGAAATCATTGATAAAAGATTTCTGACAGTATCCCTATTTGTAAGGTTAATTTAAATTGATATTTATACCTCTTGATGCTTGAATAACTGATGTTCGTTGAAGGAAAACGTATAAGTGTTTTGTTGGTTTATCGGGACGGATGAATATGTTGTACATGGACGAATAACTGGTCGAAGAACAGAAATAAAGGCCGCTCGAAAATTATCATTTATCAGTGCATACAAGACGGGATTTATGCATGCAGATGTCATTCCAACTAAATGACAAAACAGATACCTGAAAATGAAATTGAGACGCTGTGAGAGTATACGACGATTGTTGAACTGTGTGATGGACCTGTTCTTCTTGATTTCACAGAAGGCAAGGTGAGGAACAGTACTTTAGAATAGTTTTTGGCGAACAAAATATACCTGTATTGAGAGAATTCGATTACTTCCAGGACATTGAGGACATTGTAAGCATTCATTGGGAACCATGCTATTGCATAAACCAATACTAACAGTAGCAACAACAATAAGGCTTTTCTGAAAATCTCCATTTCAAAAGCATTTTAACATTTCAATAACAGATATCACAGCTGAAACGAATAAATTAACTCTACGGAATGGATTTAAAGCGATTATCTGAAACAGAATGTAACCTATTTCTTTGAATCATAAGTTGTCGACGCTGCTGATCTATCGTTGTGCTCGCTTTGACACGTTTGCGAATAGCAGAACCAATTTGTGAGTAGCTGAATACTAAAGCTGTGAGTGGAAGTAAGTATTGTATAGCCAGTACTGAAAGTGTATACGTGCGCCTTGAAAAAGGCAACCGATGCCAAGCCTTTTCGATACACGTCTGCGGTCGCTTACGCCGACAAATATGAAGCTAAAAATCATCATCAATTCCATTTAAGTTAGTATTTCAAAGTCGCATTTTACTCTGCTGGAGGAAAAGAGCTGGAACACAGTGCTCTAATCTGCTTAAGCAATTTTATTATCTGCAGAAGAAATTGATGTAAAGAAAGAAGATGGGTTGAAAATTTCTACTGTTTCCTTTTTTTGAACTTGTTTTATTTTCTACTATCAATTTCCCGGAAAATATCACAATTTCTGTTAAAAAACTGAAAAGCAATTTACAATAGCCCTAGTATGTTAAATTAAATCAATAAAATCTTATGCTCATCAATAAAAACTACCAATATTTGCAAAATCTAGTCATTGCAGGTAATTTCTATAAGCAAATATTTTAACCTCTTCCTGCAACATACCATAACATCAGTGTAAGGTTGATTCCACGGTTCAAGCATGACATTTTCAGCAGTAACTGCAAAAAAATACGGCGTTGAAATCAAAATCGATGTCAACCAAACAATAAAGTAACACATAATTGGTGCTGTTGCAGCAAGCTTCCTGTAAATATGCAAGTTAATTTTAAAACTGCTCAACAATTTCATTTTATAACTTTGAAAAGCCTTATTCCAACGCTTGAATACGTGTTATGTCAATGAGAATCGATACTTGCCATTTGACTGGACACAAAGTCAATAAGAATCGATCCATAGCAATTAGCACAAGTGTCATGCACGATACAAACATGTTTATAGCTTGCACCGAAGCTAACTAAAATAATAAAAGAATTAATTTATGAATATATACAGGAGTTAAATAGGTGTAATGAACTGAAATTATTGGCTAGCGAGTAGAATAATCCATTAGAGACAAATAAAAATTCGCTGTCTTTGTTTTTCATAATGCTGTTTAGTAAACATGTGATATAATCCGGCTATGATCATTACTCAAAACCACCTTCATTTTCTTTAACAAGCAAAAAGGGTTTTATAACAAACAAAAGTGCTTTATTGACTTTTTTATTCCCCACTTCTATGGATCCTCAGTAATATTTGATCTTTTCATTCTCCTTATCTTTCAGTAATCTGCCAAAAAACAACCGTTTGACAAGCGAAACTGCCAAATGGCCAAAACAGATTTTTCGTAAGATAAACTGTGACAGGTGCGGTGACAACACATAGTAGAAGATCTGACACAGCCAAATTTGCAATAAAGTAGTTGCGTAAATTACGTATATGTGAAGTTCGTAAGAATGCAATTAGAACAAATAAGTTGGCCAATGTTCCAAAAACACACACCAGGCCATATAACAATAAAACATAGCTCTCACCTCGATGCTGCCATAAAAAACTATTCTAAAATTTGCATGGAATTTATCAAGAATGAATGAGTAACAACTGACTTTTACGGGAATGAATAAATCTAATATATCTGCTACTTAAATTCCCACGTTATGAATAAGTTTGAAGTATACTTTTGAAATCCGAAATTTTTAAAACCTATAGGATAGAAGAAGAGAGGAAATTAGTAGTTCTCTTGATATGTTTTACGAACTTCATTACAGTGGTTACGTTCTTAATTTCAAGTGTCAGTTTAGAAGAAAAAACTGAAACTTTTAAGCGAGCAAGATTTGTTCAATGTATATTTATTTAATTTTTTCAGTGAGTAATGTGATAAATTTGAATATAACGATGTAAAAAGCTGTAATCATAAAGAAAAACTCATTGAAGTCTCAGCTATCTTAACATTAATTATATTCTCCTTTCCATTTTCTGTTCCAAACATTCTGAAGTTCTTGCAAATAAATTTTGGATTAAAATTCAAAGAATGAAAAGAAGTTTACTTGAATGTTGTAAATTTCATCAAATTCATCGCAATTAATATCCGACCAATTGCTTCGTGAACCGCTTTCTGCGAATATCAATGCTGGCATCATTCTTCCTTTCAATATGCAATATATTTTCATCATTGAATTACTGAATAGTGTGACAGAAAGAAGTATCTGCACTGAAGGAACATGCGCACTTTGATGCAAAAATAGCATGATGATTGAAAAAGGATTTAAAATTGATGAGGTACAGTGATTACAACCTATTAATGTATGTCTTCCCATCCACAGAATAACAATTTAGGAAAGATCAAATCACGAGCAAAGTGCATTGCTAAAAACAAGGAAATAGGCATATTTGTATGACCATATTTTATTTGCAGGCCCTAAAACCAAATCATTTCCAAAATAATTCTGACAAAATATTTGCTGCTTTTATCAAAACACAGTGCGTCAGCATGAACTAAGTTTATGTTTAATAAGTTCAAACAAGAGAAAAAAGAAACAAAATCAACAGAATTCAGAAGGGCTGAGACCATGCATTCGTTGAAAATTAAAAAAAAAAAAAAGAAAACATCAGATCAATATAATTATGTTGGATTCACTAATTAATTGGCAATAATATCTTTATTCGTCTCACAACTGCCGCTTTTTAACTTTTCCCTCACCTGAATTAAGTAGCAGATTAACACTATGTGGCTCTATGAGAATATAGCTATTCTCCTGATTTGCTATTTACTTTTAATTCTCGATAACTTTCAAAACTGATTTTAAGATGAGAGGCTTCGAATACTCGTTAATCAACTGACAGCAGTGGCTGACGATTTAAAACTAACTTACGTTTGAAACTACAAATCATTTAGAAACTTCTCTGAAAATCTTTTCATGAAAAGTATTTGAAGTTTTGGAAACCGAGCATCTCATGAGTCTTCTAATGATCTCCTTGGAACTGAAATAGTGGTTTTAAATTAGCGGATTCAGTCAAGAGCTTTTTTGAATACAAATTTTTTTATCAGTCATGAAATCGTAAAGCAAATGATAGAGCATGCAACCTTCCCTTCCATACACCTCACATAATGCTCGGTTTTATATAATAATAGCATGCCATCCTGATCTCCCCTTAAGATGACAATCAATAATAAAAAGCGCATAGTATATGTTTGACTAGTCAAGGTGGAAACTAATCAGTAGTAAAGTGTAAATAGTTTAAAAAATGAAAATTTTAAACGGATTTTTGATAGTTATGAAATTAAAAATTTCATAAAAACTACAATGGAGGGAAGATTAAAGATAATGTACTGAGGAGAGGTGAATGAAATCTTGCGTGAGTCAGAAAAAATAGTGCATGTAAAGGATAGGATTACGGCAGGAAAAAGGAGAGAGATCAATAAAATGAGGGACGTGATGTAGTACTGAGAATGCTCGGGGAATGATCGTAATGTGACGAAGGTAGGTGTGGATTGGAGTTCCTAGAGGCTGATGTTTGAAGTGTTGAAACTATTTGAAGAGATCCTTTTAATAGAATAAAGATGATAATTAAGTCTGTATAAGACTACTTGTTTAGATTTATTTCAAATTTAAAATCCACTATGGTAGGCCTCATGCTATATAGTGGTCTTCAAGTAAAGTAGCAGTCTTATGCTGATGCAGACATTGATAGCAGAGAGATTTATCAGAATTATAAAATCCTTGAAATTGTTGCGTTACAGACCTAATTAAATAAATTTTAAAGGATCCCAAAGTGTGAATAAGCTTACAGCTAAGAAATGAGACGAAAGTTTAAGTCTTAAAATCTTAAAATTCATTAGCATGAAACTGGATGAAAAATAGTAAGTTCGTAGCATATTACACATTTCAATAGTGCAAGGATAAGTCGAGAAACTTTATTAATTCTGAAACAAAGCTAATAAAGGTTCTGAAGGCGAGAGAGGGAGAGAGACAAAAGCAGAAATATTGAATTGCATTTGATTTAATGTGGTTATTTAACAGATGCACTAGAAAGAATAAAAAGTTGAAATTCAAGAAAATCAAAATGTTAAAGATAAAGCAATCAGTTTTTGCTGTTTTGTAAAGTATCGGATTAGAGAAAACTCTTAAACAAGTTTCCCATTTCTATTAAAAGTATGTACCAGTTTTTTGCCAACATTAGATCGAAATTAATAAATTGATATCTTGCACTTTAAGAGCAAGATTTCGAAAATGTTTCTAAAGGATTTCAGGAGAAATGAATCCTTCACACCTACTTATGGTTCTATTTGATTTTCAACTTACTACATATTGAACTAGCATATTCCTCCAACTTCAATTTTGTAGACCAAATCATTTTAAGGGCTGCATAAAGCAATGAAAGGGAAGCAAATATTCTGGAAGCAAACACAGTGAGAGTAAAGTTAAACGAATTACGAGTATAAAATAAAAGCAGAGTTTTTTCCCAGGGAAATGGAACATACAGGGTGAGAAGATTAAAAGAAACAACTTGAAGTGGCAGCTGTCACTTGTAGCAGCTGTTACTTGCAATAGTTTTCTTTTATTCCATAAAAAATATTTTCTTTCATTCCATAAAATAGCAAACGACTATATTTGCCTTTGATCTCGTCAGATTTTTTAGGCTGTATGGCATGCAATGAGAATGAAATTTTCTGCAGCATTTGGATCCATTATTTAATAGGATGGTACCAATAACAAGTTGAATTTCTTTTAAAGGCGACAACGACAAAGCGACTTTGAAAGCGTCATCTCGTAGGATTTCACCTCTTAAAACTGTTTGGAAATTACTGGTTTTGAAGGAAAAAATATCCAAATTCAAAGCAATTAAATTTTACTCGTGATCTAATTAAGTTTGATTGATAGTTTACTCCTTAAGGACTAGTCCTAAGCATCGTTTTGTGATAAACAGAAAAGTTAAGTATTCTGGAATTTTGAACTCGTCATTGGTGCGGCACTTGCAGTAAACATGGTATCATAGTCGACTTTAATAATCAATCAAAAACCATGGTAAAAATCGTTCGGAAATTCAAAATCGTCACAAAAAGCTTACTGAGACTTGCTTTTACAATCGAATAAATTTACTCTGATAATTTACAACCCATCTGGGATTCGGCATTAAATCAATCAATTTATTTAACAATGCTATTTCCTTGTCAGATAACAAATTTTCTCTCCCTTTTTCCACACATTCGAAATTATCCGTTTGACTCTCTAACATTTAACTTGATTTTCAATGTGTAAAGCCCTTCCTCTATTTATCTCTCTTTGTCTGCACATATTTTATGAAATTATTTGAATTGTTGGAAAGCTTTGTTGTCGAAAAGCATATGTTTAGAACAACAGCCTTATTTTAGTTCAATTTCACCTTTATAAAATACTGGAAATATTTGCCGAATAATTGTAGAATGGATAAATAAAGCTTAAGAATTGCAAAAAAGTTCATTTATTGCTCATTTCTTCTGCCATAAAATCAGTTTTGTGTTATTTTACAAAATTTGCAAGGGCTTATCAAAAAATTAGTGTTAATTGTAAACGATGAAATATATACGAAAACAATGAATTTTCTGTCACAAAAACCAAGAAAATGTGTGCTAACTAATGTAGGGATAAAAACATTATTTATATTGTATCAGTAATTTTTTAGCCAATTGAAAACTAGGATGAATGATCAATTGGACCAAGTCATTTCTAGAAAAAAGGTCTTCCAAACAATATTCATTTTCTTTTTTTTGAAATAAGTGTTGTGAAAACTTCAAATTACTGTATCTATCTCATAGACATATTCAAAACTGGTTTCCATCAGGAAAATGAAATACTAAACAAAAAATGGCGTTTGAAAAATTTTTTATAGCAAAAATATTTAAAAAAATTTGCTTCGGCTTCATATTCTCAACTAAATAGTTTTATGTATATTTAAGCCACCGAGATGATTGTTTGCAAGGTTTAAATGCTTAACATTTACTGATGTGTAAATTCTCAACATAATATTCATTCTTTCTTGAAGTTCATGATAGGAAATGCGAAACAAATTGATTTTGGTAAAAAAAAAGAAAAATAAAAAAAATATTAGAAATTGAAATGTAAACAAATCACGCATGGGTAAATTGATAATTTTTCCGTCAAATTCCTTTTCTTGTTAACGTGTATTATTCGTAATCCTCTTATTATAACACGTAGTTTGTAGGAATATCAGCTTATTAAGTAAAGTTGAATTCAGCTTATCTATTTGTCACCTTGACATGAACCAAAGCAGCATAACAAAAATTCGTTTGGGACTGGCTATATTTAACTTGTACAAACTGACAGGTTCAATTCATCGTGTTAAAAATTTGACAGATAATAAAAGCAATGTTCGAATTGTATAATTATCAACCTTATATGACTAATGATATCGAACATTGAAAGAATTTGAAGTACTGAATGCAAAACACATGGGATATTTGACATGCATAAATAAGTTGAACCCAATTTACATCAGTGCTGTAAGCAAGAACTCACCTACTGACAGTCACTGATAAATGCTGTAAAATTTACAAGTACGTAAAAACTGACATAGAATCGGACTTCCGCCGAGAAATTAGAAGTTAGATAAAATAGAAAATAAGCAATATGTTTCCTCACATATATTTTTAAAGAGCAGTTTTGTGTAACACAGTAGCCACAAAGACTACTACTAATATAACAATTTTTATTGGGAGAAAATTATCCCTTTGTGATTTCGTTTTCAACCTCGAAATTTAGCATTTGTAATGAAATTTTTTATTAAAACAAAATGCATGCTGCACAAGGGAGTGTGACAAGCGACTGTGACAAATCTGTGAATGTTGAATAGATAAGGAAGAAGATAGTCTAGTCTATTAACAGAAAAAATTGATTAAGGAATTCTAAACAAAGACAGGTATTCAGCTAAGTTCCGAAATATCGTACACTTCAAGGATTTTGGCTTACACATAAAAAAAATTTCTTGTCAAACTGCATGAAAGAAGTAGAATGAAGTAATAATGTGTGAATGAAGTTACATAAGGTCTTTCCTGATAATTTTAAAAGGTTTTCAAAAATCTTTCTTACACAACACAAGATTGCATGCAAGAAAGATTGCGTGAATTTTCCCATCTAAAATTTTTCCGATATGAGTAATAATGAGTCAACAGTGTCAACTAACAGTTACCTAACGCTGATTTGAAATTAAGAAGGATGTATTTCCAAGGATTTTGAATGTTAATAAAAATAACGGAAAGTTAGTGAAGGTGACAATAATGCAAGCAGATCAACGATAGTTTCATTTTTGCTTCTATGGCTAAATCCTTTAACTTGATTCCAAAAATAGTCTCGAGATATGCAGATGATACAGAAAAGTAGAAGAAGCATATCACGATAATTCCAAATTCAGAGAGTTAAGAAATGGAATGAGAACCATTGATAGTAACCAGACAACAATGAGCGATATTTGAGGCGTACAATTCAATCATAAAATGCGGACAAGGAGGATACAGAAGTGTAGTGACAACAAAATCCTCAAAGAAGAAATATAAAACAAATAAAACACGCATAAACAAACGCATAAAACAAACAAAAGTTTTGACACCTATAGTTATTTGGTTCATAGAAGAATGGAAAAGTGTAGGAAAGTGCTAGAAAGAAGAGATTGACTTTTCAAAAAATAAACTTTTTAAAAAGTTGTTATATCTTTCTACAATAAATAAAACGATATATGAGAAGAATTAAAGAGAAATTGTAACTTCTTTTATGAATCGAAGACATCTAATCAAGGTGTTAACAACTGATCAGTTCTGCCGTGGCAGTGGAAATTCTCAGCGAAAAGCTTTCGTCACATCTTCCAGTGAAAATGAACAGTAAAGGGAAATCATCTGTTAAGCACCCGAAAATCTCAGTACATTTCGTTAAAGAACCAGAAACATGCGATATTAGGGATGAAAAAAAAAGTATCCAGAATAAGAGTGATTCCTGCAAGTGGCGAAGACAGCAAAGCAGAAGCCGATCTGATTGGAAGATGATTTCTCATAGCGAGCAAATAATGTGAAAGTTGGGATAAAATAAGAATAAGCAAAACACGAAACCCGTACAACCTAATGAGAGAAAGAATTCTAGAAATCTTGATCCACTGACAATGATATCACCTTATGCAAATATACAGATCATTTGGTGTTGCACAGTAAATTAGTTCCAGCAGGTAATTGCATTTATGCAGCAAATGTTTATTACACAGAAAGTATATAAATGACCTCAATAAGCGTCCATTATTTCCGATATTAGGGTGGTGCACAAAGCTATGATAAAAGACTTACTTGGCAATACCATTAAACTATATGCAATATGTGCATGCTAACAAAACTAGTTAATCCATATCGTCGAAGTATCTTGAAGCTAATCAGATTCTTTCGTAATTGTTCTTTTAACACATATGTTTTGCAAAATTATGTTGCCGTTTTCCGACTTTTATGTTACTTAGCATTAAATCAAATTTATTCATTCTTAAAACTTGAATTAATGCTGATTACAAATTATCGCACAGCGTCCAAGTTCATCCATAGTACATCATTATTTGTACTGGGATTCCCTTTTTCATGAAAGTTAGAAAAGTTTTAAAAATCAATTCAATTACATCTTGATTAGCTGAAAATTTTGAACGAAACATAGAGAGAGTGAGAGAAAACTACAAAGGGACACTGTTCGATCTTATCATACAAAGAGAACAATTTGCATAATGTTTCTGAGGACAAAAAAAAATCTATTTAAGGACTAAAATCTTGTAAATTTGAGTATTAATCGTTGCAGTAATTCAGTGAGCCAGGCATTTTTGGTTTGGTTTCTATCTCGTGCGAATAGAATTAATGATCTTTGGGTTTTTCCCAGCTCGTTTTCAGGCAGTCCTCTGTCTCAATGCTTTATTGGAGTGGATGCTGTATTTGTGACAGTTAATATTTTTGAATGAGCAGTTAATTGTCTTATACATGATATGTCAACAACAGTTTTGAGACAAATAGCATAAAGCAGTAAAAAAATAATTTACAGGTGGATATGAAATATAACAACGCCTTGCAAGAAGGGAGCGAGGAGTTAGATACCGACAGGACTCATTTCAACTCGTTAAATTTAGGTTCACAATGTTTCTTGACTTCTTGTAAAGATCAGTTTATCATAAGAAAGAATGGATGAGATTAACAATGATTTTCCACTCTTTGCAACAGTACTGTGATTCAATATATTAAATTTTAAAATAGTTCATAGGGCTTGCAGTCAAATATGTTACATTTGTGTTGTTAGCAGGCAATATACATATAAGGCTACGCTTCATTAGATAATACATAAGAAATGTTCACAAATGAGGAACATAACAACTCATCGGCATAAGTGAATAGCATGGATTATGATGTCGAATGCATCTAACAATCTGAGAAAACTTGCAATATTTCCATCAATCCAAAGCGGGTATTTTGACAGGATCACTTAACTTGTTGTATTATTAGCCAAAATGGTTTGGTGGATGGCAGGATAGGCTCATTCTGGAACCATTTTTCATATTCAGAAATTAGTACTTTGAATGGTCGCTATGATTGTCAAGAAATTGGCTTTTGTCTGATTTGAGTAAAATTCCAATTAAATTGATAGCGAAGCTGAAAAGAAGATGAAAACAATAACATGGAAACAAGTGACTAATGGTTTGAAAGGCAAAATTTATAAATGAAAATTATTTGGAAAAGTTGGATGCTCCTTCTCAAGTATCGGTAGATCAAAGACAAATAATTGCAAGTAATCTTTGCAGAATCAAATTAAATAAAATAGTAGATTAGTTTTGGAATCCCTCAATTATATTTCGATAAATGATGTTAAATCATTTAGGCTGAACTGAAGGATGTTGTTTATCATAAATCGACGATGCTGATCGAATGCCAAAATCTTGCTGAACATGGCATTGAGTTAACTAACAAGAAAAATAGACTTCAAAAGAAATTGCACAGACTGACTAGATAGCGGGTCATATAAGTTTAATTATTCAGAGCATTTATGATTTCAACGATAATGATAAGGTTCAGAAGTATGTTCTCTGCATAAACTACTATATTTTTTGTAGTGCTTGTTATTGCACTTTCTTCTCAGAAATAGTTTTCAGCATTTCCGGTATTTACAGCAACTTGGACAACATTAAAAAGCATGAACTTGAGCGAAAGATCAATCCTTTGACAGAGAAAATCAAGCGTTGCGGTGAAAGGAAATAAATTGTAAACAAAATGTCAGAAAGATTATCTTGAA
>NW_018108473.1:31083-56253 GCF_000183805.2 Loa loa
TACACTATATATATATATATATATATATATATATATATATATCATGACTAGGGTTAGCGGACGAAGTCTTGGAAAAAACTTTACTCACGCTTGCTACAAACGCTACAAATGTGAGTACATCCTTATATATATATATATGTAGTCTGCAGTGGATTTTTTAGATGAGACACAGTGGTGTGCGCAGAACTGGCCCAGTCCTTTATTCCTAGAATCCATCTGCCAGGGCCTAGTTAGTCAAGACGGTGATACTGAAATCTTAAGAACGTGTGTTTTGTTCAAGTGAATCTTCTCTAAAATGAAAAATTTTGTAGGAATAAACGAGCTCCGTCCGCCTAGGTTTGAACTTGGAATTGTCTTCTAGAATGGTTCGCCTGACGGCTAGCCCGTCTTGCCCGTGAGCACACTTTTTGTCCTTTCAGTTATGACCTATCCGGCATGGGAAGGGGCATATGCTAGCACCAGCATAGTTCACATCTCATAAAGGCACGCAAGCTTCTCCCCCGTGATAGAGGTGTTCATGGAGAAGATGTATATATATACATATATCTTTTTCCATAAGCAGACAACATATTGGTCAAACAACAATAGATTTTGAATTTGCTAAAATGAAGTAGCCAAGTGTTTATCAACACATTCGCTTTATTTTGTAGTATTAAACGTAACAAAACAGTAATCGAAAGTGAAAATGATGTTTATTAGGTTTTGAAATTATTCAACTTTACCATGGATGTTGATTGATAAATTGTTCTGTATGTATATCTTTCTTCGAGGAGATTGAAACTATGTGAAGCAGAGAGAAATTAAGCTAATTTAAGCGTTTTTATTGGTAAATGTTAGCATACAAAAACATTACCCAGATTTTGCTTAAAAATTAATTTTTTTTAAAAAAAATTCAAAAATTAAAAACTAAATTCTTATGCAGGTGCAAACAAAAAGGAACAGAAATTCCCTATCTTCTTCTTCCCGTGTTTTCTAACTTCTTTTAATGTGAATAGCTCGGCAAGACGAAAACATCTGCCTTAATTGTGTTTGGAAAGGAGGAAGGGAGGACAGCTACGATTTTTAAAATAATCAGCATTGCAATACCCTTTTGCGTGAGCATCAAATAGTTTGTAAAGGATTCACTGAAGCATTAAATTGGCCATTGCGTGAATATGAATTTTTTCTGTGAGCCTATTTTTCATCGTGCATCTCATTTTTTATCGTGACACTTTTCAAGGATACTGTAGTGCGTATGAGATGTGTTGGAACAATGGTTCTATCCCTAACAGCTCCATTGCTGACTAAAGCCTTTCATATATTCGTGTTCTCCAGCACTTGAAAGGTCAATTTCTGATGCAAGCCTTCATCGAGATCTCCCATTCCTGCCAACAACAATAGGGAACGAACCAGGAGCTGACAGTTGTTTCACAAAATATTTTAAAGTACAATTTCAATTTACAAGAAATACCGGTTAAATTCGTTTGGAATTGATTACCTTTCTCTTCATGATATTTTGCCACTTAACCAAAGTTTTCGTTTTAGTTTGCTTCTACCGGTCATCTTCTCCTTGTAAGGAATAAATTTAAAAGAAATATAAAATTTTTAATTTCATTTTAAGAAATTTTTTCCGAAAATTGTAACTAATCAGTTTTCTGAAAAACAAATTTATTTTTAGAGAAACATTCGTTCGTGTTGTTTTTTATTGGAGGACATAGGATTTGTTCTGAGACAAAGTGAAAGCTTCCTTTTTTTTTTTGATCACACCTTTAAAACAGAGAAAAAGCCACAACTTTGATAAATTCGAGTCATTTATTTGGCAACCCAACGATCGAAAATATATACTGTTTCAGAGGACTTTTTTAACTAAACCTTGTCATTTCGACTTTCAGTAGTGATATTTCTGAATTGCAATTTCTGACTGATGAAAAAATTATCTCTCCAAATTTACATGATAAGTTTGGAAAATTGGAAACTATCCTTATTTATTTGGCGTGTTTATCGATGTTACAAATTTGCTGTTGCCTTGGGTTACACAATGCCATTTAATCCGCTTTATCTTTCAGTTATAGTTAGTCCGCATCAAGTTTATAAATTTAAATATTTTTACTAACAAAAATTTAAAATTATTTGAATTCAGATGTAATTAAGTATAAAATACTGTAATTAAGTATAAATATGTTTATTTTGATTAATGTGAAAATAAGAAAATAGTTTCAACAGTTTTCATTCAATCCGTTATTCAGAGTAATTTGATTGTGAAGCCGTCAAAGCAAATAATGGAGTAATAATGGTAAATGCACGAACATGAATAACCCTCTCATGAATAGTACAATACATAATAACATGAACTGTGTACTGAAGCATAAATTATACAAACTGGATTATGATGACCAGGATGTAATAGTAGAGAACAGGAAAACTAGACCGGAATATGCGATCATTAATAAGGATTGCTTCAACCAGCCAGCCACTAATTGACTTCCTTTCAAATACTCCTCCCCTCTACCAACTCTTTCTTCTAAGGTTGCATTAATAACCTCTCTGTCACTCTCTGGCCACCGAACGATAAAAGACAAAAATCAGATGATTTTCACCTACCGTAATCCCTGGTCCTTTGTATCATTGCATTTCTGGGCTGCTGAAGATAATTGATTTCATTTCCTTCTTTTTCAGCTGCGGTACTTTCAAGATAGTGCCAGTAGTATTGCTCTGCTTCTCTGACTTGTGTACGAGCAGTACTTATAAAAACATTCATGAACCTTTGAAATATCGGATTGCTAAATACAAAGTTAACTAATCCTCGTAAAAAATTGTCTGATAAATTCACAATTAAAATGTGCAAAGCACTGAAGAAGTTTTTCATTTTATTGTAAGGCTTGTAATGTTTTTCAAAGGTGAACGTATATTATCTGGAAGATAGCCAATGAACGTATTAGTTAACACTTGAGTTGGAATTTAAATTAAAATTTAAAAATAAGAAGTATAATTTTAAATGATTCCCGGTTTTATGTTACAAACATAATAGTAAGTATTTTCACATGACAGAACCACAAGATTTACTGTTTATAACAGTTCACCTTAATTAACTAAAGAAAATAAAGCTCGCGTTTCATTTTTTACTCTTGTAATTGTTCCGGTTTTCAAGTTCACCGGATTGAACTCATGGATTTTCCCAAAACGTTGTTGATGATTGATATATTTTAAATTCGAATACAATGTTAATAAAAAAAAATCAAGATGGATAATTACAGATGATGATGGACTTGCAATTTGATTAAGTGAAGCTCATTAAATTATTGTTGAGGGAAGATATAAAAATATATTTGGAAAAAGGCAATTTGTTGAAGGATGATGATCGTTTCTGCATACATCAGCATTGTCCATGCTTACACGCTTCTACGATCAAATATAATCCCGAAACGACAATTAATGTCTTACTTCGTCGATGAATCGTCCTTTTCAGTATGTGAGCAACCCTGTTTTGTTGTATCGTGTTAGGTTACCTCTCTGCATTCCAACCTCTAACGAACAATTTATACAATCCAGAAAATTGTGGATGCGAAATTTTCCTTTTGTATCGCAGTTCAACTGTTCAAAGTTAAATACGATAACTGTGGGAATCTGGAATCACTTTTTCAGATATAATATTTGATGTGATCACATTCATTCAACAAATATTTTTTTATCAAAAATGAACGCAAATTTTATTGATTTTATGCATAATGTAAAAAAAGTATAGACATGACATTAATTCGAGAATTTTTTTGGTCCATACAGAATAGTTTTCATGTCAAAAATGTCCATCTTCACCTGTTTTTTAACTTCTCTCCTGGACAGTTCCTTGCGGATCCGATTCATTTTTCATGGATTCTCATAACATAGGGTAATAAAAAATTTGTTACATTTACACTGAAAAATTTTCCTTTTATCCTTTCTAATATGTCCAAATCTATTACTCTTATAGTAACTGTTTAGTTATATCCAAAAGCTAAATTCAAGAGAAGAATAATTATTCAATTACTATTTCAAGATGCTCTATAACTTAATCCAACAACTGGCATAGTAATTTTATCTGAAATAAGAAACATTGTTTCAGAAAAAATAATGATGAAGTTGGATTAAATTTTACAATCCAACATTTCAACATCATATTTTTATCAGCTGTGTAGCACACGAAAAAAATAGATATTTCAGTGTATTATTGCTCATGAGTTCTCATAACTAAACAGCCAAAAATGACGGAGCAAGTGAATTTTTTGTGGATGAACGATCACTTTCCACATGAACGATTCCCGATGACGACCAGCGAAATCTTTTCTGGTCTCAGTGATTAGTATTCTGGATTTTATATGATGTTATCTTCACTATTTGTATATGTTTACATGCGTTGCTATCTGCGCTGTCAATTCAACAAATTTAACTGATACTTATAGAAAAAATAAGAGAAAAAACTTAACGATGTGGGTTCGGAGGCGGTAGTTCGGATGTAATTATATAATGAAGACGTCACTTGTTGAAGTTTTCTTAGTCTCCGCCCAGTAGAAGAGTGAGTATCAGGAGGAACGGGAGGTTGAGGGAACTGAAAAAGATTTGTTGTAAATTGAAAACGGTTTAGTGGCAATTGTTTGTCTCTCCTGAACAACAGTATTTCTATTAGCGTTGTTGTTATTATTGTTATTTGCATCAACTTTTCACTTCCACTCACACATAACGGTGTAGGCAGATAATATCCATACAAATACAAAAATAATAAGTAAAGGAAGCATTGAGGAAGTAAGGTGTACTGTGTCTTTCCAGTTCTAGGTTGTGAGTGTTCATTGGAATGCATCCACTCATCAGTCACATCTTATTACTATATTTTGCGGCTAAACAAATATCATCGCAACTTTTTTCTTTTTACTTCTTTAAACAAAAAAGGAAGTTTGCTTAGGAAGATGGCACATTACCGTCAGCCATGGCGGTAATGTACAAATCGAAAAAGAAATGTTTATATCAGCGGTAGTGAGATAATATGCTATATTTATGGCATGGAAATTTTTGCAATATCCAAAATGACTCTTCCGCTTCCGAAAAACATGTGAAGCATAGAAAAAGACGAAGTGATAGTGTGTTAGTAAGTACGCTTGCCAATATTAGGTAATAATGTTGGGAAAGACGATTTATTGCGCATGAGTTGTTTGGTATGAACAAGCATACAGCGCAGGTTGGTGCAGAAGGCAACATTGGCAGCAGGGAAATATATTAGAACAATGAGCTAGGCCTTCGCCCCGGGGAAATGTTCTTTTCCATATTCAATTTATTGTTGCATCAACTTGAATATAGAATTTTGGAAGTGGTCAGCTTCAAGCAACCTGTTGTTTGGTATGCTTCGTTACCCATAGCAGTATGAACAGCAACAGTGCTAGCAGCAGACTCTCTAACTAGTATGAAAGGTTCAAATTATAAGGAATGGAAGTAGCACAGCAGTTACCGAGTGGCAAATCGGCTTGAGAAAATTCATTTATCTGATCAGTTTAATTCCGACGACGTGTAATGACATAGATCTCATTGATTTTAAATGCCTAATTACTTTTTCTACAATCAGGAGGTCCTACTAAAAATTTTGATATTTTCAGGACATGCTATTGCTGCACATTAATTTTTAATTTGTCGCCGATTTTAGTAAGTAATCTACGGAGCCATACAATATTCTGCGGCATTGTGATGAACTGATTTGTTGTAGTGGTGGCGGAAAGTGCAGTGCAGTGCAATCAACCGAAGGTAACTTTCATGAGACCGCTGGCTTTGAATGTGCGTTACAAAGCGGGTGGATAAAACTGTTGTTATGTAATTGTGCATAAATATGGAGAACAGATGCAGTTGCATTAGCAGCAGTTGTAGAGTTCACGAAAAAGAAACTAAAAGGAAGCAGTATAAGCTTAGTGACAATGATGCAGCAATGTGATGCTTTTGAATGTTCAAATGTGCGCAAAAATATGGTGCATTTCCAAAAAATTCCTCTAAAAAGTGCTGTTTGTCTCTGAGATGCGAGAGCCAAAATGTCATGGCTTTTCCATCAGTAAAAAGCATAAGCCATTTAAAAACTCAAATGTATTAGGCGCAAATCAACTATTCTAGAAATTACTTATTTTGTGACGTTCAAAACAGGTGTTTTTTTTATTCTTTACAGTCTAATGTCTAAGTTGTTCATTTAATCCCTTTTTCGTTTTTGCCATACACTATTCTTATATTTTTATATATAATCGTCACCGGTATTCCGAATCGCGCATATCTTCAAGGACGCATCATATTTATATTTATATAGTTAAATTATTTCCATTTACTGCATATTTATTTCATTTAGTAACAGATCTGCATCTTTACGCCATTCACCTTTTTTTAACTGAATATTTTGAATTTTATAGTTCATTTCTAATGAAGAGAATGCACTAAGCAAATGAATTTTCAAGAAAGTGAGATGGCACGTTGAAAAAGACTTAATCGCTTAGAATTAACATCTGAATTGACGGAATTGTTCAATCTCTTGTTATGATAACCATCTAATTTGCTTAAGATTAGTTAAACAACATCAATCACATAATAATCGCTGATGCTAACAAAGTAGTTCTGATAGTCCTGAAAACCACAGGTTTGTACAAAATATTTCTATTAATTAGAACCTAAAAATGTATTCCGTAACCTTAGGTGTATTTCACTTTTTTAAAGCGAATTATGGCTCACTGTTTCATCTCAGTTATTTCCCAGAAATATAGCTTCATTCTAAAGTAAGATTAACGGAATCCTAAAAGCGATGTTACGCTATAATCAAGTTCTGAAATAGAAATGTAACACTGTAATCGAAAGCAAGATGTAATTTTGTCACCAGTTTTGCACTGGGATACTTTCTCCTTGCCGTAGAATAGCACAGGAACACAAGTTTGGATTGAAGATCCGATTTCGACTATCAATTTTTGCTGAAGTTGAAGTCCGTAAGATAGAACAAATGTTACAAAATAAAAGTATTTGTAATCAACACACTACAAAAAATCATTTTAGGTTAGGTATGCATCATTCTTAGTGTGTTAGAGCACCACTCATCTTGTAAATATCATATAGGCTAACAAAATGTGTCATCCATGCTTTCATTAAATTTGCTCAAAATGCTGAATGATCCTAAGATGAACTTAAAAACTGATTGAAGAAGAGATTCTTTATCAAAGACTATTGCGTACAATGAAAAAGTAGTCATTGAAATATTATTAATGACCCGTAACATCCGAATGAAATGAAAATGTCACGGTTTTTATGACATTAGAAAAACTGTAACGGTAAAAAATTATCTGATATCACGTTGAAATTATTAAATTTCGATGTGCATAGCGCTCTTTTTTTATTTTTTTGTCCGATTTTCTTCCATTTAATCAAGGTATATCAGTGGCACAGTATTCAAATGGGAAGTAATAGCAGGGAGCTTTTTCCCATTACTTGGAACTTTTACTAAGTTGCAATTTTAAATTGTTTTTTAAATTGCAGTTATTTTTTAAATTGCAGTTATTTTTTGCAGTTATTTTTTACTAATTGCAGTTATTCTGCTGAGATAAGAAAAAGACCATATTTAATGCTGATAGTGCTATAACTCATAACTGCATGTATCAATGAAACACTCAATCATTTTAGTTTGCATCTTTTAATGTGTTTTATTTGCAGAAAGAGATCACTATCATTTCAACCAAGAAAATTTGTCCCTCTGCAAACTTTGACCTGACTACAATACAAAGTTTTATTGTGAAAGGTGATTCAGTCGAAAATCCTGAAATTCTGCATCTACCTAATTCTCATTGTCTTGAAAGTCACAATCTTCATTATCTGTTCTCCAAGTAATATTATAGGAAAATTCGTTCTTAACTTGTGTGTAAACCGCATGAAAGTTATGCATGCAAGTTTTCAAAGCCTACAGCACAATTTTCAGTGAAACTGCAGGAGAGGACCGAGAAAATCTGAAGGATGTCTAAATTGTATTGGATATCTGGATTGTAATGTGTAAACAAAAAAAAAAAAAAAGTAGCTTCCAGTGAAGTCGACCTCAATAAAATAAGCAACGAATCACATTTATTCATTTTCTGAATCCTAAAAAACCATGGTGTCTCATTATCGGTTTCCATAATCCACTTGTCATTGTATTTAGTGAACTTAATGTGTTTAATATATATTTTAAAATATTTATTGCTTAAAAAATCAGCCATATCCCATACGTACAACTTTTTAAATGAACTTCATTCCTTTTGCACTTAAAGTGACCATTGCCATTTTTCTCCTTCGCCTTTGATATATCTTCAAATTAAGGTAGCAAAATTTTTTGTGCTTCCGCTATGATTAAATAAGCTTTATCGCCAAACGACCATTGATATCGATTACCTCTACTGAAGTGTAGTATTATTTGATATAAGTCTCATTTTATATTCAGTTTATTAGCTGTGTACCTCAGAATATGCAATTGATTTTTTTTCCCGCAACCGTAGAAATGAAGATGACCAAGTCAACAAACAATTTAGATAAGATTGCATTGTTTGCGGAACAAAATAAATTCGATTAAATTAAGTGAGTGAGGTGCTATATGAGATGTTACATTTTCGGTTTCGTTTTCGGCTTTATCTTTGAACGCTTCATGATCTGAGAATATAACTGCGGTATTAGTAGCAACATATAATAGTGCGCCAAATTTTATTTGCAAAATTGTGTACAAATTGATTGTAGTACTTCAAATGATCATCAGTACACTGGAATTTCGCTTTAATATTTATACTAAACTGTAAATACTATACTTTCTCCGTATGCTGTAACGTTGCTCTATATCCGTATGTGAACAACGTATTGGAAATAACATTTAAAATGGATTTGTTCAGAACCCATAACATCCGTTTTCCATGTTATCAAGTTATTTTATCCAATATTACTTCGCGTTTTACTCTATGCTAGAATATTAAAGCATGCTTATCAGTAAAAAAATCAGGGTATATTCCCATTATTTGAGCCATAACATTTAAGTACAAGTTACGTCATTTGTGTCCTTTACACCACCAACTGATGCTATTGTCATTTACTTCAATATTTGCTTTCGAATGACGAAATTTCATCCAAAAAAGCTCATGTAACAACCGGTTTCACCAACCTTTTTTACATTTTTTTCACTCTTTAACAATTTCCATGTAAAAACTCAAGCTGGTCCAGTGATAAATCAAAATAAGTGAAAATTTTTCAAAATTCATAATGAGTGGAGGAATTCTCTGGTCTCTATCTGGTCTTGATATCCCTTGATCACTTTGCAGAAATGTCAGCTGAAATGCTAAACATTCAACGGGATAAATTCTCTAACCAAGACTTCGAAATATCTTTATCCTTAATTTAGTTTTTTAAAAATCTAGGAAATAAACCACATTGCACTTGTCATTCTCTATTCACTTGAGTAAACTATTTCAGACTGAGAACTGTTCTTAAATTACCGCATGATTGTTACAATTTCTAGAGTATGTCAGGTCGTTAACTGAAGAATTTTAAGTTCATGGCAAGTCTGAAAAATGACGAGGTTGTTAGAGCTAGGTTATAGTAACCAGCGGATTATTTCCTTTCAACAAGCATATCTATAGGCTTTCAACGGCATGTGAAAAGGTGTATGCTATTTTTACCGTGGTGTATACTAATTGTTTGGCGAACACCGCATGAACTGGTACACCAAAGGGATGCGATTGAGCAATTACTGAAAAGAATTCTTGAATTAAAGGTACAACCAGTGAACCGGAAGAATAACTAGCTTCATTGGTAATACTGACCTGTTTCAACTAGCGGATGCGGAGGGAAATCGATCGGTACAACAACAATTGTCTTATTATAATAATTTGCATATTACTTCCTAGTAATAATACCACTTGCAATGTTGGCTACTTCTCTCTCTTTCCGCTTCTTTCGTTTCCTTTCTTCTTCTTTCTCTTCTTCACTTTCCAAGAATTACGTCACTACTTTTTTGTTTTTGGCTGATTTCATAATGAAGGAGTCGAAACTACATTCTATTTGCATAGGGCGCTGCATATTGCTGCGTTGCAGGTACTATTGCAGTTTGGCAGATTAGCCAAGCTGTCAAATTGCTATCTTCTCTATCGCCGCTTTTTTGACATCTAATTTCGTTATTCAGAAGCTATTAATCTAGTATTTTGCTGTAAAATTACGAAAACTTCATGATCAATCCCTAAAAAATTGATATATTTATCTAAATTGAAGTTTATTGAATTACTCAACATTAATTCACGACCTTAGCTCATTCAACCAGGTTGTCCAGAAAATGCTGGTATTGATTTCTCTTTGAAATTAGTATTTTTCTGTTACAGCATAACTTGGGTTGCAAATAACAAACTATTGAAGTTGGGAGCAATTTGTCAGTGTTTGTCATATGTCACAGTGAGTGCTTATTTGTTTGATGGGAACCTGATAAGAAATGATTGGAGTACCTTGACATAGTTACGTCAAACCATGACATGCAGATAAGCAATCAAGATACTGGGGGCATGAAGCCTACCTCATTGTGCTTCCTAACTTCATGGCTTATCACCATAACTTAGACAGTAATTGGCAACTTTTTTTTTCAATGGTCACCAATACCAAATTACTACATTAATGATTTGAACATTTTTTAAAACATACTAATGTAGAAAATCATAATGCTGGAATTTAAAAGCTGCTCAAAAGCTGCTTTGTTTTAAAACAGAATCGAACCTTTAGTAGTGCAAAATGTATACATTACTTACAGTTCATTGCTTAATCAACCATATTTGAAAATTTCTTGTACAAAACAATTATACTCAACGTGAATTCGGACTTATTTATTTCTGCTTATTGCTCTTCGTTTTCTATCCGGACCGCTTAACTTTTCATTTGGCTATTCATCTTTCTGAAATAAATTGCAACTTTTTTTCTTCGAAATTAAGAAATTCCAATTAAAAATGATATGAACTCAAAAACATTGTGCATCTACTAGAAATTAAAGTTCTTTTAGCTGTAACCTCAAGAATTAATTCCTGTATACAATAAAGCAATATATTTTTTATTTCGAATAACGAATTTTTGAAATTTCTTCCATTCAAAATATTTTGATGCAAGCAAGGAGTTGATGTTTTTGTGAAATGTTCATTGTTATGGCACATCAATTTGACAGTTGGGTTGGTATCTTTTCGCTAAACACAGTATGAGCTGCAATCAACGAATCATATGCAACAAAACATAGTTTCTGTGTATCTGTCAATCAATCTATCTTAAATTATTGGGACTGATTAATTAGCCATTCGCATATGACATTTACAAACTTGCAATCTATCATTTTCTTCCTAACAAGGAACTTTGTAATTAGACTTTCAGTAATCTATTTATTAATAAACTGGTCCTTATCATTTTCGATTAAGGACCAAATGTTGCATTTCTTCGCAAATAATGTACTAATATTGCGATTAAAATAAAAAAAGTTTTGCTACCGTATAAATTATCTTCTTTTGAAATACACTTCATTTTCTTGGATAAAATTTCTGTAAATTATTCAGCTCTAATGGCAAAAAATCAATGTCAATGAAAAAAAAAAAACAGAAAAGGATGTGCAGAACACGTGAGTAGCATAAATTCAGAATAGCATTTCGAGTCTATTCGATTGGAAAGAGAAAGGGCGAATTATGGATGAAGTTAGATTAGAAGGATTAGCATTTGAGCTCGTTATAAGCATTGTAATGTATCTATCAGCATTGCTATGTCTTTCTCAAGCCAATACTATCAACCTATCTAACTGCATATCCTGTTCTTCTAATTCATACACTGTATAATAACTGCAACAAATCATGAAGTGTTTCAAATTTTAACGAATTTATTTCTCTTTCCGTTTTGCAAGAAATTTACTAGAATTCGTCTTCTGAATAATAAAATGCAAAAAATCTTTCGACTGGAATTTCAGCATTTCAGTTCATTATTACTTTAAATAACAAATGCAATCAAGTGTTTAAATGACAGAAAATTTCTTAAAGGAAGATTAAAACTCAAGAATGCTATGGATCCAATGAAACTTTAACAAAATTACTGCGGATTGTAAGTGTTTAGTAGTGTATTTTTAATTTATTCTTAACTTTTTGATATACTTTGCAAATAATGAAAAGTCATTACTTTTCAATTTAATGAAGAGTGATTTTAATATTGGGAGAAAATTATTTAAATTTAAACTTATTGTTGCGTTAATTATTCTTGCTATGTTGTGTAGTAAATAGCTAGAATGACCTTCATAATCAAATTAAAAAGTGGAAACAGAACAGAATGTTTAGCCTATCAGAGTGCATTACTCCATCGTGTAAAAAATCCGACGACAATTGAACCTAGTTTTCAATTTCAGAACAGTTTAATTACCCAGTCATCGAATTTGATTTACACGACCAAAATCACAAATTCACGTGAATAGTGTTGGTGGCAAAAAATCCCATGCAATGATATGAAGGATAAGGGTAATCTATAAGATGATTTAATAACACGCAGTTTGATTGCAGCAATCATGCTTCAGTCGCCTCTCTTTAGAAATTGCAGGATGCTTCGCTAAGCAAAAAATATGCATGTACTATGCGTGAAATTATCGTAGTCACCTTATTTTATGTATTTGATTTTCCACAAGTATCTTAGAAAATCTTACGTTATATCTTAAAATTAATAAGCATTATGAGATTTGTGATTTGTGAGTCAGATTTGCAAGCATGCTACTATTCAGAACTGAAACTTCACTCTTTTGCTTGGATTCGTCGAACGACATAGTTAAAGTAAGCGTGGCTAGTAATGTTTGTTGAAGCAAATTTGGGAAGGGTTAATGGTTTCAGGGTATATGAAGTAAAATGGAGCTAGACTTATGTAGAAGCCATGAAGACGTTATTCTGTTGCTTAATTTAGCATCAATAATAGATACAGAATCTATATCAATTTATAAGTTTTAGTTAAGAAGGCAAGAGAGAGTAATAGAGAAGGAAAGGACTGAGTGAGGATGATAAACACCCAGCCAAGGCACCACTTAATTGATCTGCTGATTTTTTTATTTTCGAAAAATTTGTGAGTTATTAGAATACCACCGTTGATATTTGTATCCAATGTGACAGACCGTTAAGCAAACATTTTTTCAAATTTCCTAACAAAATTGATGTATAACAGGAAATAAATACGAAAGATAGAATGGTCAAGAAGGATGATTACTCAGGAAAAGTGGAAAACAGGTTGACAGTATAAGAATTGCAAATTTAATGGGAATGGATAATATTAATTTGAGCACTCATAAGTGTACTTCAGTAACCAAAGAGTAACTGGATGAAGATAGAGGGGATGCAAAAAGAGATGAGCGGGCAGAGTTCCAAGTGCATGCAATTTTAGAGCAGGGGTAGAAAGCCCATGGATACGGTAACTGCCCGTAACTGATTGGTTTATTTTATTTCCATTGATCTGCTCTATTGGCTCATATAATGCTAAACGTTCCGTCCCAACAAACCCATGGAAGACTTTGCTTTCAAAATTAAAAACTTACGTTGGAGGCGTTGCGGCTTGCGGTGCGTATGTGTGCAACTGCTGCCTGTGACACGGAAAAGAAGGCAAATTTGTAGACAACATATACATGCACACACACATACACATACAACATACACATACACATACACACTAGGATCGAATGATACAAGACGGTGCGCTGGAACAAGCCTTTTTTGGACGTCCATCCAAAAGTGATTCAACTCTGCTATTCTAATCTATCCTGGTAAATCTTTCCTACTTACCCTTAATCTTACCTACTTCATTAAACAAACTTTTCCTAAATCAAAAGGACGAGAAACTTTAGAATGAGTGACCAGAGAGCTACACTAAGAAAGGCAGTTATGCTCTTCAGAGAGAAATGCAATCGGCTTGCGATTATTTTCAGTACCTATTAGTAGGTTGCCTTCTTGATCTGTGGAATGGCTGTTTCGTTGCAAAAAAAAGGTACATTCGCGAACGTTATAATGTAAGAAGAAAAGGATAGCCATGAGTGTAGTTGGTGAAGCAGAAACAACTGCACAGCTCACATACAGACATCGAATATACGCCTGATTAGGCCCTTCGCCTATCGCGTGTCGGTTCACTTAGTTTTCAGCGAAATCATTTGATTTCACGCGTGAACTGCCACCCCTTTCCTTTTCTCCCAAATGCACACCATCAGTGGCAGTAGCAGGAGGAGCAGGAGTAGTAGCATCATCATCATCTCCAGCGTCATTCTTATTCTGCCAGCTATCGCTTTCAATCCGTCAGAATCCTTTTACCTAGGTATTTTGTCCAAGGTCATCCGAAATCTATGCAGTCCAGTTTTCTTTGGAAATCGATACTACCAGCTATATTTTATGCTTACAACGATGCCATGCTCTTTCTCAGTTCAGCTATATAACTTAATTTTTATTGAACTAAGAACGACATCATCAGAACAATTCTATTTTATTACATTAGCATAGAGATTTGAACTGTATGGAATAATCTCATTATTAAGTGTTGAATCCACCCTCATTTTGAAATTCACGAAAAACTTCAGAACATCTCCATTCTTATTTATATACATTTAATGAAGAAACCTACCGTACACTTTTTTAATGCTTTAAAACACTTTTCAAAAAAGCTGCTTGTCTTACAAATTGAGCTCTGCGTATAAGTTTACAAAACATCCAATCTTTTTAACATAGAAATTTTGAAAGAGTTAAAAATAATTCGAAGTGCTAGCAACAACATATAAATTTATTAATTTCTCACCATCTGAAAAATCATTATTATAATGGAAACTATTCGTTCCTGTTTCTACAGCTATTTTACAAGGAATTATATTTAACTGTATGATAAAGTCTCATATTTCTACCATAATTTTGCAATTTGGAACAAAATGCTCCAGGTTGTTTTGAAATATTCCTGTTTATATTTGCTATCCTCAAGACACTGTTAAAAATCGCAACAAAAGCCATTTGTAATCACGATGATATACTTTGGCAAATGCTTCCGTACATTTGCATTCTGTATCATATGTGCGTTACATTGGTGATACAATTACTCTCCTTATTTTCTACTTTTACTTAATTCTGACTTGAACTTTCAATCACTTCTCGAAATGATTCTAAAAATTTCCTGCTCAACCCATTTATCTTGAACATTACCTCAGAAATTTTAGTGATTACATTTACCCATTGCAACAGGCAGAAGCATCTGTGACTGGTAGGTGAGCAGTAATTAATGTCGGCCATTACTCTTGTTGTCACTGCTTCCATCAAAGCCGCACTTCTGTTATTCAAAAATACGCATATACATCAATCTTCCTGACAAGTACTTATTTCAATAAAATTAAATCAAAGTAATAATATCTTTGCTCATAAACTATAGGATAAGAATATGCTTAATAATGTAGCTAATTCTGTATTCCAGGAGATAATAAGGTGTTCAGATCTTATTCAGCATGACTTGATCTTTCTTACTGTATCTTTCAGGTGATTGGAAAGGAAGTGATTGTGTGTTGTAGTAGCTGCAGCAACTGCACAGGCTGTGGTTACTTCGATAACAGTAGCCTGTCGGTGTGGTGTTCAATCGATGTCTCATGTTGCTTTTACAGCTGAACATGACCAGAACGTAATGCCGTGCAATCGAGGTGAGTATGCAGTCTAAATTTTTTTATTCAGTCTAATTCAGTCTTTTATTTTTTTGGAAAAAAAAACTTTCCTCCCAAAATTTCTTGAAGTACTTCCTTTTATACTGAGACATCGGATTTTGCGGTATTCTGAAAAAGCGGGTTTTCTGGATCCATTAAGGTATATGTGCAATTTTCCAGTTCAAAAATTTATCCCTTCCATACAATTTGCTTATTCTTTCTCAATTTTAATTATATATCAAATTTTTTGAACTTTTCTAAGTATTAATTTCCTTTCCATTTTCTGTTTTCAACAGCTAAACGCTTTTTATGAATATTTTGTTCCCCAAAAGTCACCTATATGTTAAAAACTTTATATCCTCCTTATCTCTTAAAATGCAAAATTTTTAACACGAAAATTCGAAAAATGGATTGCAATATTCTGTAAGCCTGAGTATTATGCAATCTATTTTGCAATTTAGTTGGATTTATCACTAGACGTCATCTGGAAATTTTGAATTTCAATTTTTTTTGAAAATTTGTTGCATTAAAAATATCTGTACTGCCATTAAACTTCGATAGATTATCCATTTATTACTTCATTCTTGCTCTGCGGTTCTTTTCTTAAGGATAACTCAATCAGCTAATTGCGTAAGTCTTGAAATTAGCTTTCACATATAAATATGAGAGGGTGCATGATACAAAGGGAGAGTTGACTTCATCTGCACTACTTAAACTAGGTGTCAGTCACAGCATCACAGAATTAATTTAATTTTGATATTCTCTCGGGGATTCATCTCACCGTCTACTCATTCCTTTTCCCTTCATCAAATGACATGCACGGAACCGATAACACTAACAAAATTTCAATTTACAGAAAAGCGAAATTTCAAACCAGCATTTGAAAAATCATGCAAAAAGATGTATAATTTTTCTTTTAAAATGATTACGAAACAATTTGGATTACCTAGTAATCCATGAATAATGACGTTTACCTCATCTGAAGCTGCTTTTAAGTTCAACTGGAAGAACTTTCTCATTATTTGTTGTGTTCACTGAATCGTTACTCTTTTGAATTACTCTCAACGTAGTTACACAGTAATTGGGTTGTAGGTATTTGTAATATACCGCACAATAAACATTCTGTTTCTTGGAAAATTTTGATCTCAAAATTATGTTGAATGTTATCTCTACATGACATATGAAACATCGACGCTTACCGCGGATAATCGTAGATTTGGATTAAATAGGTTCATTGGATAGAAGGATGGTGATCGCTCGTTCTATTTCTTAATGATATTCATATTGTTTTCTTCCATTCATTCCTTCTTTTCTTATATTCTTACAGTTAACAATTTTGTTTCCAGATTTTTTTTTCAACTTAACGAGCTCCATTTTTCATTATTCGAAAGCATTCTTGATTTATGACGGTTCATTTGATTGGGCTCATTTCATTATGAAAAGCCGTATAATTATGAAAAATTGAAGCATCATGGCACCAGTTTTTATTTTTTTCTCCTTTAAATTTGCGCTTTGATTGAATTCACAAACGCATGGTGTCTTTTTGATTTTCACCTTTAAGCAAAAAGATTTTACACAGAATTTGTTTTATCACTGTTCCCTTTTCCCTTTTCGTTTTCATTCTATGTATATGCCATTTCAAATTTTTTGATAGATCAATTAAATCGTAAAAAGCAGTTGATTGAAACTTAAGAGCGAATTTTTCCAAGCAAAAGGATGATATTGGATAATTTGGCACCTCTACGAGGTTTTTTTTTTTCTTTTTTTTTGTGAAAATTGAATGTTTGACAAAAACCGTTACGAATGAGAAATTTAACGACGTACGGAAGTGTAGGTTGTGTTCCAAGAAGAACTATCCGTGAACTGCATTGTTAACAAATTGCCAATTGTCGTCCAGCAGTATTATTGCCGATTCACATAAATCACGAACCAGTTTTTCTTGATATTCAAAAAGCTCATGAATTTAAGTTGAGACGCATTTAACTCAAGTTCCTTTTAGAAGCCTGATTC
This sequence comes from Loa loa, assembly GCF_000183805.2. NCBI lineage: Eukaryota > Metazoa > Nematoda > Chromadorea > Rhabditida > Onchocercidae > Loa > Loa loa. Next base: position 48,752 of record NW_018108473.1, read on the forward strand.
CACAAGAAAATTTGCCTCACATAGGATCAAAAAAATTGATATGTATATAATTCAAAAAATATATGCATATATTTGATGAAAAACTCGTGATAAACTTCTATTTACTTGGTTCTTATAAAATCGAACAACGAAGTTTTGTCTAGTTAATGGAATGGGAGAATAAGAATTTACTTTGGAGAAAGTTCTTGGAACAAATTGATTAAATATAATTATGCAGTGATATGATAGAGATAATTTTTTGCTTTCAGTTGTGAAAAGAACGCATAAATCATAAAATACATCATTAATTTTTGCCAAATCTCGATCAGTTATATCAATTTAAGCTTCCTAGTTGCTTGTAATTTGAAATACGGAGTCATAAATTTTGTTTTATTGCATATAAAATCAATCTTTTCCTCTTCCTAAATTATCATAACAAACAATTTGGTTTGAAGGGCAAACAATTATACACTATTTGGTAAGTTTCTTGTTTGTATTTAAAATGACTATCTTCACTTGACAATTTCCACTCTACTTCATCATTCCCCTTTCTCGTTTCCTTTAATATTGATACATCGATGTTGAAATCTAAAGCAGTTATCAGTTGTTTATCATGAGATCTGGAATTTCAGTTGATGAGGTGTTATGATGCATTTTGGCATGTTTTGCTAGAATTAATTGATTGACCGACTGGTCGATGAAATGATTGAATGAGTGGTCGAAGAAATGTTCATTAGTGCTATCGTTAAAATTGAAAAGTGATGAGAAGGAGACGGCGGTAATAATGCTTGATATGTTCTACAAATGTGAGAACATGATGAATGGTCGTTGCAGCCGATCATACGGTTGTTACTAACTGTTATTCCTCCTCATTTTCGAACCGGCTAATTTTCCAGTTTTTACCCTGACATTTACGACGACGACAATGCTTTTTGTGACACGGGGGAACTGATGGTAGTGAACGAGTTTGCCCTTCTGGCATTAACTGATGGCTAGCGTATCGGCAACACTTTCACAACGAACCATCAATATCGTTTGCTATCACCTTGTTAAAGGTCGCAGTAACTCATTCAAATCAAAAAAGTAAGAAAAAAGTCATGAATTTCTACAAAGAAGCTGGGAAGCTTTTTGCAAACATTTTACGTTTTGTTTTGCATAACTTTTTGCAGGCAAATGTAAATTGAATGAAGTCGTGTTCTGGCTATTTTAATTATCAAATTAAGGTGAATTTTATCTAAAGAGTTAGAACTTCTAGTGACTAAACTGAGAATGGTTCTAGTGAAGGTGTTCCCTTTGTATAGAAAGGTGTAAACTGTTTTGTTTATCGCACTATTAATGCAAATTCATCGGTATCCTGAAGTGTCATAGTGCTGAAACAAACCATTGGTAACCTGAGAAGTGTGTCATAAAACCATAAAAATTATTTCAGAGTAAGCAAGTTTAACTCGATGCATTACTGCATCTTAGTCATATGGAGGTAACGCAACGACATTCGGTCTATTTTGATGATTCTATAACAAAAAAGAAGCAAACAAATATAGGTAGGTCATGCTGGTTACTGTATGATGATGCTGAAAGTGGAGGTGTGAAACAGGGATGAATTGGATTGTGCAGATTGGAGTGGGCCCATTATGAAGCGTGATACGTAAATAATGGGGAGGGTATCTGGATAAAATTTGGGTTTGAAAGGTATGTCGGTGAGGTGAAAAGTAAAGGGGGAGATACGGCTCAAATAGGAAGAAAGGCCATTATGATGATTGAGCTGAGCTCCCCCCATTCAGTAATAGGTTGGAGTTGTTTCACTGAAAATAAACCATTGGTGATGATAGATATCCAACACTACCAAACAAGGACAGAGCCCTAAAATTAAATACCTCTTTGGCCTAGGTCTCCTTCTTCAATATTTCCCAGAATTGTGCTGCCCAACTTCAATTATTCTATTTTATTTTCTCTTCATGCATAATCTCCACTTTCAGTACCCGGAATTCCAAACATTTTATAGCAGCGAATAAAGTTGCGTAATACAAACTACAAATGCGAGAAACAGCTTCCTCAATCCTCTTAGAATGTGATAAATAGTTAAAATCATACATAAGTGAAAAGTATCGCCATTACATGACTAATACAATGATATGATGAGAAAAAAAAAGCTTTACGATTCTTTTTCATTGAGTTAGGTGATAAAATTTAGATTAGTAGTTGCAAAAATTAGGTGATAAAATCAGCTTATTGTAACGAGAACCATTATTATAATATGCACCAATTGTTCAAATTGATCTAGTCAGCAATTTTTTAGAGATGGCAGATAAGTATGCTCAATATCCGATCGTTTTATCATATGAAAAACCTGAAAAAATAAGAGGAATTCATAATTTTCTCGGCAAGCTTACAAGTCGCTTTTCGAGGTCGACTGAAATAATTGATCGAGACTAGCTGTATTGATTAATTTTTTTACTGGATTTTTTTCCAGTCTTCCACGGTCACCGTCTGTCACTTTATTGCGATGCGTTACTCATGCACTTTGCAGAGATAAACATAGAGGTCAATTAAAACACACTTATAAGTAAATGGAAACATTTATTAACTGGTACCGTAATCCACTTAAGAAGAACTAAATAATCACCTTCTTGTTTGCATTGCCTATTTTTCAGAAAATTACTAGGACCTTTGAAGAGAGAGTCAAAAAATCTGATAAAAGGAAGTTATGGAGAGACATTTGTATTTCACTTAATGTTATGGATAATGTCACTACTTCTTGAAGATTTTTTTTTGCATGATAATAATAAAACAAGCAATGAAAATGACAGGAATAGTGAAACCTCATTTAATAAAACGAATTATATCTCTAAAAAAAATTTGAATGAAATCGTATAACACTTGCAGTTTGTGAAGCATAATTTTAGAATAATGATTCGAATTCAAAGTTTTTAAATTAATAGAAATTTTCATTCAGAAAACCTCATGAAGATTCTTTTCATGATATGCACTCAATTTCAAGTATTTATTTGCTATTATACAATGAATACTGGAATAACCTATCTCTTCAAGCTTTTTTTCAACATTTTCAAATTTAAATTTAAATATAATTGAAAGTCCATTTTTTTTGTCTTAAAAAAGGAGCCTTATAACTGTATAAATGTCTCAAGATGTGACCAATTTGCAGTGAAGATATGAATAGTGACATTTGTTTATGTGCGCTTACAGTAAATGATGGTGGTCTCAATGATTGCATGACGAAAAATACTTTGTCCAATTTCTCGATAGAAGCAGACAGTTAGCTCACCGGGGAATGATTGATGAGGGCTTCTCAGAGCGCGTCAGCATCTAGAAAGAGACCCCCCACAGCTAGGCCAGATTCCATGGCGGCTACTGTTTTCATATTGATCCATCATTGCTGGAATTTTTGTTACCAAATCATAAGGGCCATTTTCTTTACTGTCTACTACAAAATTAATTAATAAGTGTAATGATGTCCAAATTATTTGCAGTTAGAATTCTACTTGGCTCTTTTCCAGTCTCATTTTCTGCTTAGCATTATAGATTTATTATCAAAATTCGAATAAGCCCGGTAATTAGGCGAGGAAATACATCACATGTTTTGTTTAGTCAGAATTTTATTAACAGCAAGTGATGATTATGATTCAATTTTTATTTGCTATTAATTTTATCAAATTTATAAAACAAACAGTGCTACCCACTTCTTAAGCATACTGTCATTCTTATGCACGATTTTTCACCAGACATAGCTCAACGTTTGCGTTCCGGAAAGGTTTAAAAAGGGAAGAGGTTATGATAACGGTGCCTTTGTTTTTCTAATTTCTCGTTAAGGATAGCCCGAACACTGCATTTTTTACTTGTTCGATTTTGCTGAGAGTGATGCTTTGCTGTGCTGCAAAAAGACCAAGCTATCATGCTTGGACAAATTAGATCGGACTATGATTACATTAGTTGATTTCTAATTCGCCAAAATTTTGACTTTCCAAATTTGTCAGTTAAAAGTTTTAAACAATAAGGAAGTGAATTATGGCATAAATAATTGCGTTGGTGGTTTGTTTCACTTCAAATTTATTTTGATCGCTTCGTTACGAAAAATAGAAATACACTTTGTTAACAGCATTTTAAAAGTTGATATAATGGTCATAAGGTCCAGGATTAGTAGCAACATAGTCGATATTGATAATTCAGCTCTAATTGGACAATAAATTCGTTACCGTTTGTGAATTAATTGGAGCTCAACGAAAGGATCAAAAAGATGAAACATATGGCAGATTGAACGAGCTGTTCGCTTCAGGGATTAGTCGCCCAAATCCTAAAATAATGCTAATTTTGTTCAGAGCGGTACGTCTATGCTCCCGACAAGAAAGAGCGCTTCTACTTCTACTTCTGTTATTGTATGCAATCCACTGATCTAGGGGTTTACAAATATAAATTATTGTTACTGTACCTTAAAAAAAGGTTTTCATCTCCGACAAGTTACATTTCAAATGTATATATATGCAATTCCAAATGTTACGCTATCTTTTGAATGATGTTGAAAGCTTTTCAGGACATGGTAATAAAAACTGCTCTAATTTCAGTGCAATAATCAGTTGAGGTTAATGATACTCGATAACTCAAATTAGCATGTTTGAGACAGTCGAAAAAGTACAAATATTTGAAATAAGTTTAATTGAATTAATTTCTTTGTGTGATCATTTATTTTTTATTGAGTTAATTTGAAATGAAGTAGAAAGAAAATATAATTTGAGATAATAATCAAGGAGATGGATTGTATAGAGAATAATATAAAAGAAATGCGAAGAAATGGCAATGACCCGTTAAAGTTAATCCCATTTAGTGCTATAAAAGGATATGGTGTTACCTTGATGTCTTCTCCCACATTATTATTGTATAGCATCGATATATTTGTTGTGGTGGAATAATTGGTAGTATTGAGAAGTATTTTCTTGACAGTAAATTATCTGATAATTCATCATAATTTGCTGTGAGGAAAGCGACTAAAATGACTGAAATTTCAGTTATCGCGACTGAAATTTACTGAAATTACGACTGAAATGACTGAAAAAAAATGACTGTGATTTCAGTCATTTTCCAGAACTGAAATCTGTCAAATGAAAATAAATTTTAATTAATGATCGCATTTGCCACATTTAATTTTCATATTACATAATTAAAGTGACACATCACACTTAGTAACTATGCAGTAAAATTATATTTTTAATATTCGAAACATGTTCGAAAACTTTATTATGGTTTTTCATACTCAATCATTAGCATATTTATAGATATATTTGAAAATAGAATATTTGAAGCTTCTTAAAAACACTATGATTAGTAAGTGTACATAGAATAAGGCAATATTGTACTTTGATCCATTCTAGGCAGTAATTTAGTAAGCAACATACGGAATTTACTTTTAATTTTGTGTTTTATTTACATATAACAGGAAAAAATGAAGTTACCTTATGTTGGGAGATAAGAAATGTAAGCTTCATTCTTCGAGAAAATGCGATAATTGCAATTATCACAGACGATCAAAAATTTTCAACGCAATTTGTATTAGACCATTTGAAGAACCAATAATTTTCCAGCATAATTTCAACAAAAATAAAAACGCACTTTTGCACATTTACAGCTTTAGCAAGGAAAATCGGGAAAAGTAGACTTACTTATTTGGTGATCATTTCAGTCACAAAAAAAGCATAATATAAATAATAAAATATATTATTGCATATTTATAAGTCTGTTTATTCATTTACGAGGTGATTAAATGCTAATCTACGACTTGATGAAGTAATAAGCAAACTGTCATTAATCTTTTTTCTTTCTAAATTGTAGCTATAGATAGTTATATTTGTTCTTTTTTAAGCTTTCAGCACTGAAATAAAGTCTTTAAAATCTTAAACAAATGGATTACCACTGCATATCAGATCCTCTTCGAATCTGTTTGCAGATTCAGGACATACAGGTGTTAATCAGCTCGGTGGAGTATTTGTGAATGGTCGGCCATTACCTGATTCAACGCGCCAAAAAATCGTTGATCTGGCACATCAAGGAGCTCGACCATGCGATATTTCGAGGATCTTACAAGTTTCTAATGGGTAAAGATGTGATTGCTCTTCTTTTTCAAAACCTAGTCCTTTATCTGTAGGAAATGTGACCAGGCCAGAAGTATGGACTTACAACTGCTATATAATGTCAAAATACAAAAAAACATGTTCAAAAATGGGATAAACTGAATCTTCTTATTTGATTATGGATGATATATTACGTTTGGTGATTGGGTAATTACAGTAAAAGAATTTCAAAGGAAAGTTCTACTGACGAAATCGAATTTTAGGATTTCAAATATTATAATAGTTCGTGAAGGGTGCAATGAATTGGTTTCGTTCAAGCTGATAAAAATACGAAAACCATGTTTTATTAATTGCGCACTGCTTTTCTACACTTCATTATGCCTTGATTAGTTTAAATTCCTGAGGCTAAATGATTTCTAGAAGAATTCATGTTGTGGGCGATTAAATAAATTCTACTTTTCTTTCACTTTCGGACAACTTTGAAGATCAAATTTTCTTTACTAATAGTAATTTTATTAGCAGCAAACCCCAGCTGAAAGTCCCGAAATTAAATTCAAAAAATTTTTTAGTTGTGTATCGAAAATTTTGTGTCGATATTATGAATCGGGTACAATTAGGCCACGAGCGATCGGTGGATCGAAACCTCGTGTTGCGACAGTCAGTGTATGCGATAAAATTGAAAGTTATAAACGCGAACAACCATCTATTTTTGCTTGGGAAATACGGGATAAATTATTACACGAGAAAGTGTGCTCCCCTGACACAATACCTAGCGTAAGTTTTGCAATATTTAAATAATTAATATTTCTTGAAATTAAGATCGTAAATTTTAGGATTCTCTTCAAACGCTATGTTTCTCGAAGAATTTAAAAATTAACCTTTCGTGCAGCAGATATTTTCGATTTGTAATTTATTATTGTAACAAAGTTCAGCAACTAATTAATTCAATTATTTTATTCCAAGGAACATAACGTTAGGTTTTGCGTTATTCTGTTTTAGATACATGTTGGATTCAGTATTCATTTTTGAACTTGTTTCATAAAACTTGAAAAGCTTCAATCCATTTTTGTAAATTCTCTTTCTCTTTGACGAAGTTTGTAATACAGAATTTAACTCCTCACTCAAGTGCAGATAGCCAACACATTATGTTTTGTTTCGTGGAAGATCTCCACGGTAACTGATTGAATGGACGAGTTAATTTTGAATTTGTCCAAAATTTTTAAATACTATTGCAATTAGTAAAGTAGGTGCTGAAGAAAAAGCAAAGTATTTGATATTTCAGGACGATTTTTAAATCGAAGACTATTCATTTGATTATCTTTTTGATGGCATTTCTCTTCAAATTCCTTCTAATATCAATCTTTACACATGTTTTAATCGTATATATATATATATATATGCATTTTATATATATATATATATATATATATATATATATATATATAT
>NW_018108473.1:56558-72786 GCF_000183805.2 Loa loa
TATATATATATATATTAATTATATATATTTATATATATATATATATATATATATATGCATTGCGTAGTCAATTTCTTCTTAAGAAAGACTATAACTTCGAGACTATAACTTCCAGAAATCAGTGCAAAATAACAAGCAAGCTATTGAATCACTTTATATTATCATCCGGCAAACAAAACTGAATAGTTCCGACCTAAATTTTGATGGTGCCGCTAGTGACAAGTACTGTCATTGCTTCGAAACAGTATAATTGTTTTTTTTTAAAAGCAAAAACAGGGTGGATTTTCGGAAAGTTCGTTAAAATTGCAATGTTTACTGTAAAAGTTTATGTTTTCGGTCTTCCAAGCAGTGAAATTCCTTTTAACATATCAAATCTTGTATTAATGACTATGTGAGCACGGCAAAAAGTAAGAGAGTATAAAATCAAGATTAAAACGAAACTTTTGGAAGGCTTCACAGCAAACATTACAGTTGTAATGCATACTTTATGTCTTGATGGGTAGTTAATTTCATGATTCCAACTACTTTTAATTAATTCAAAATTCATTACATGGGATTTATATGGAAGTACGGAAAACTTGTTTTCAAGGAATGATGAAATTTTTTTATTAAAGTAACTTGCAGATGTAGTGGTTTATTCATTTTGGATTAATAATTTGCTTTGTAACTAAAACTAAAAGGATTACAGGGGAAAGAAAACAAAGACGGGATTCTACGAGTAAAAAACAACTTTGTTATTTTAAACAAAAAGAATTTCCTCTATGATTTCGCGTGGTAAATGATGTACGACAGATAACTGGGAAATACTGTGGTGATGTTGCCATTTATTGAGGCTTTGGATTAGTTAACACCGGTAAATAACCAGCCATCACTTTCATTTTGATCAGCAAATCGTATCGCAAAGCTCATCATCATTTGCATCCTCGCTTCACACTTTTCATTTTTTGTTAATTTTTTATTTTCTTAGGAAATAAAAAGGTTACTGATATCCGATTTTTCAAATTCCTAACAAAGAAATCAGTGAAATTTTCTGTGAATGGAAAACAAAAATTAAAAAGAATTTGAAAACCATTTTTTCAAAATTGGTGTATAAAACGAGGGGAAACTAATCCTTAACATTAAGTGCCCATACCTTTGAGAAAAATCCATTCTGAAACACATCTCAGTGTTAAGTTCAAGGGTTACAACAATCTTCAATTTTTTTTCATGTTCTTTCCTTCTTTTTCCTTCCTTCCATCTTAATTTTTTTTTCTACAGTTTTTTCTTCTCCCTTTCTCTCTCCTCTCACCACTGATCTTATCTAAATGGCGCAAAATGGCCAACAAGGCATTATAAATAAGGATAAATTAAGTTAAAAATTACGAAAAAACACGAAATCATAATAAGAGCTCATTAAACAGAGGCAACAGATTATCATCATTATTAAGAGATGTTGTATGACTTTTAATAAAAAATTTCGACAGATTTTTGCATCGCAAATGAGCTTTTGTGAATTTGCATGGTTCCATTCATGGAAAAGAAGAATTTATAAGAGTTTACGTTTTTCTTTTGTTTGAAAAATAGAAGCTGGAATATAATGAATTATAGTTTTCGGATTCCTAAAATCATCAATTCTGCTTAAAAATATCAGTTCATTGATAATTTGGAATTGCAAGATTTGCTTAATTCCTCACACTTTTAGGTATCTGCACTGGAAATTGAACTTTGGGTGGGCACAAAACGTATTTGACTTCCTTCTTTCAAGAGCGAAAAATTCCGACTTGCGAAAAAAGCAGATGATTACTATAAGTGGATTTGATTATATTTAGCTTATTTAATAATTGAAGATTACTCTATCCAGCTTCTGGATAGAGTAGTCCTTGCAGGACAGAGAACAAATTCTTCTGTTTCCTACCTTAATTGGTTCGTACTGTTTCTCCTACTATCTTCTAATGTTGTCAAAGTTTGAGAAAGATGATTATGTGATAGAGTGACTACTGCGGCGCACAATTAGTCATAAAATAGATTTTTATTGCAGTTTCTATACGCTCAATCGGAAATGCGCAGTTAGGAGAAAAAAGACAGCTAAAATACGGGTAGTTCTGTGTATGTGTGTATTTTAAAAGTGGTGACCTCGATGATGAGGATGTGACATACATGTTTCACTTCATCTTTTACTGATTAACATGAGATAAGCTTAGCACGAGTGGTACATTTTGAGCCCCATTCTAGCTGATGGAAAATTGTTTCAACTGTGATTTCTGCCATCGTTATGTGATGCTACACTTTATGACAGATTCAGTTTTCGGTTGAAATTCAAAGTTTTTGCCATAACAACTAGTTCACCGTGTTTAAAAAATTTTCAGTTCTATTGTTAAATCCTTCCCGGTACAACAGTTTCTGTTTTCCTGGAATTATCAGTTCAGAATGATATTTGATTAAGGTGATACATTTTACTCATACTAGGCCGAACTTTTTTCAATTTATAGGTGTCATCGATCAATAGAGTACTGCGAAATTTAGCTGCAAAAAAAGGAGCAGCAAGCGATGCAAAATGATTTCTACGATCGAGCACTGCGATATTCTTCAACCCAATGGTACAATCAATGGCCGATGGGTGTACCTGGTGCCGTCGGTTTAGCACAGTTACCATCACTGACACAGGCTAATCATACTGATAAGAAAGATTCTGGTAAGCTTCTTTAGCACAGTAACCTCCTTACTTACAAAAACAGTTGGGAAGAACTGTTGGTCTAGTACATTTAAAACACATTTAACTATGAGATTTGAGTTTTCCAAAATATGGTAGATAGTAATTAATAACCTCCAAGTAATTAATAATCAGTTATTACAACGACTAGTACCAGATTCCAATACTTTTTCCAAAAGTGCCACGTTATCGGTGGCTTTTTTTGTTCCTCACTTTTCACCATATAGTTCATAAATTTTTCTCCTGCTAATTAAAATTTTGTTACATTAGTGGATTGGAAACAATTGGTATCAGAATATGTAGGTATGCATGTGCGTATATTGTGTGTACGGGGTATGTGTGTGCGTATTTGTTATACCAGTGATGCCCGATAGCGCCTGACATATGTCATCCCTAATTAATGTCCATTATAAACAATTAAAGTTTACTACTTTTTTTGAGTTCAGTCAGCAAAGAAGAAAAAGCGGCCAAAAGTGACATTTCTTCACAATTAAAAGCAGCGAAATTTTTTGTATAGAGACAATGATTAGAATGTAGTTTTTCAAGTAATGCAAGTACCGTATACACCTACACATAGGTCATCCTGAGCAGTTATCCTGAGCGCATTTATCATTTAAATCTTTTTTCTTTTTAAATGATTAATGGATCGCGATAAAACAAATAGTGTTAACCATTTAATAAGAAAGGTGTAGTTTCAGATACCACGTTTCATCGTATATATCTCTATGTTACAGTACATTTCTAACATTTTTTTATACTCAAAGGTGATTACAGAGGTCAATACTAAACGGAGAAGGCTGTTAGTAAGTGAAATCAAAAAGAGATTACTTGGAAACATAAATTATTGTTTAATGGATTGTGTAAGTCGTAAATCAGCAACTGAAATGCTTGAAGAAAATGCATTAGTGCGTAGAAAATTCGTTTTTTTTTTCGGCAAAAGAAAACATAAAGCTTGTATCCACCGTGAAATGTAAAAGTTTGACGGTTCTTCAAACTTTTCCGCATGAATAATTTTGATTACCAATGGTTGGTTTTTCAACCACAAAACAATGTGCTAGAAGTTACATCAATCCTCATTGGCTTATTTACACTGATCAACTGTTTTTTCACGAAATAATATACTCTGCTGGTTAGGATTGTAATTCTTTATAGAATTTAGTGCAACTATGAAGATTACGTCTAGATTTATGAGAAATATATTGTTTTAATAGATATGTCAAATGTTTGTACCCTTAGGATGCTCAGATGGCCAACAAATTGTGGTTAGCTTAAGTTCATAAGATTCTGTCACTAATATAAATAAAAATGCAAAATTTTAAAGAGCTTTTCATTGTCCATAAAATACTTTCTTATCGTATTTCCCACTTACCCTCTTTCTGTGAGTTTATCATTTCTCTGGCGATAAAGAGGCACCAAAAATAAACCATAAAAGCAGCAGTTACGGGTTTGAGTACGCGCAGTAGAGTCTTTTGATATAGATAGTTGGTGACATTTCGATGCTTTGCTGTCAGTTTAAATTTCTGAATTTACCGAAAGATTTTTGAAGCTTTTGCCAAAAATTTATCGTCGAGCAATATTTAATCCTCGAAATTTCACCAGTTAAAATACGTTTCCACCAAAAAATTCCATAAGAAGAATTTCAATATCTATTTTTTTAAAATAAATTAAAAATTGAAAATAAAGTCAAATAAACACTTTTTGGAAACAGAAAAATTTTTTTTTGATTGCCGATCTGATATCCAGGAAATATCTGAAGTCTTGTCATAATTCGACATTCGTATTACTATTTCGTACAGTCCCGAAATCTGTTAGCTAAATTTCAAGTGTTACAATCAATCCCACTTGTGTTCAGCTGAAGAAAGATAAATTAAGAAGATTCGATCTGCTATGGATTTCTTCTGATGGTCCACTTTTTTTCCGCTGATTGGAAATTCTAAAATATTTGTTTCGAAAGATTACGGATGTCTGAATGAAAAGTTAACAGAGGTAACTCTTTATATTACCTGAAAACTAATTTATATTAGACAAAGTTCAGCAAATTTCTCATCATTATCTTTGCTTGCAAGTCCAAACATCCTATCTGGATATGTGGGACGCTTGAATGTCCTTCTGAAAATTATCAACGTTTAATTTGTAAATCACGATGATGCCGTTTCTAAATCTGATTTAACGGGAAACCGCTAGCAAGAGAAAATTACAAATGCCGATCATTTTCGATCAATACCCCATGATTTTGAATCTTCTCATTTATTTTTTTTTCTTTTTCTCCTTCTTAAACAATAGTGACACTTGGAATTAGCGAACAAGAAAGATTGTTGATGTTGGATTGTATTAATGACCTTACTGGAATCTCCTGGTTGACAGCTCCATCAAATCCCACATGCAGTGATTTGGCATCAGATAAGACTGCACCGAACAATACGACCAATAATGGTCTATCATCACTGCATTTCATAGTTCCGCCTCCGTCAATTCCGCACAGAATTGTGGAGAACATTTCCTCATTCCTTATTACATACCATTTCTTAATTATTCCCCCAGTTTCTGGATATTACCGCTTATATCAGTTTTAGTTACGTTCTATGTAATTGAAATTGAAGCAGAATCGAAAGAGATTTTACTAACAAGGTAGCAAACAACGCAAGTGAGAAAAAAAAAAGAATTGCAACGTAGGTCTGTTCAGGTAATATAGATAGCGTTCAGTCTATTCGATCTAATTTTACATATCATTTTTATTCAAATTATATTTGCTCGATTACTGTGCCATTTGCCCAAAAGTGGGGTTTTATTTGTCCAAAATTTAAATTTTCATTTATAGAAATTTCAGGTTTCAGTTAACCAAAAAGAATTCAGTTTTTGCGAGCTCAGTTTGAAGAAAACAGTAAACACGAGCAACATAGGCCAAACATAATTAACATCTACAGCGAACTTGCATTTACCACTTCTTTCGATGGTAAGAGAGCTGATGAAGAGACGTCAAGTGAAAAATGTTCAGTGGGTCGTGCGCATGCAATCATAAGGGAACGCATGTGTGTAGATGTGCGCAAGTTTATGTATGTGTGTGTGTGTGTATGTGTATGTGTGTGTGTGTGTGTGTGTGTGTGTGTGTGAATGCGAATAACTGCAATCATACAGATGATGGAAACTTGTTTCCTTCCCTGCTCCAATATTCCTTGAATTAAGGCAACACAAAAGGCACATCTGCATCCTAAGCCTTTTCTTATAACTTCCCCGTTTAATTGGACATTTGTGCTGAAATAATTTTTTTTCACAAATAATTTTTTTTTGTTTGGGAGCTGTTGGTCTATACTTGGAGAAAAGTGTTGAAAACCATAGAAGCTCAAAAAAATTGTTGAACTGGGCAATCTAGATAGAGGTTAGGCACTTTTGTTGATTCTAAAAACAGGACAGGCAGAGTAGTTTATGAATTAGCTCAAATTCGCGCATTGGGGGAAATTGATCAATGCTTATAGGGCTTTCGCAGTTCATGTAGTTTACGTTTAATTCTCATCAGTAAATGCCATTTGAATACCACTTCATGTATTTAAATGGAAGCGCAGAAACCAGAAAAAATATCTACAAGGATGATAAAGCATGCAGACCAGATCATTCAAATGTCGCAAGGGTCATCTTTCTTCATTTTATTGAAATGCTGCGAGGATGATTTCAATTTATTACCAATTGCGAGAATGATTTCAATTTATTTGTGTAAGCCATGTTGCTAGCACGCGTATCCTTTCCGTACAGCTCAAAACGATATGGGAAATCAGATTTTCGAATACCGTTGCAAATGAGCGACAGTTAACGATTTGGATTTTCAAGTCAAGTTTGGAGAACATTCCTGCGAACAGGATCCAGTTTTAAAATATGCTTAAACACGTGCAAGACTTTCTTATCATTTAAGACCCACTTCTTTCAAGAAATTTTACAGGGAGTCATGAATGCGCATGTACGGATGCTCTATCAACTGCCACCGTAAGGTGAATCAACCATGTCATCACTGTTAGGTGGGCCAAGAAAGAAAAGGTCCTGCGAAAATGAATTTCAGTTGATGGAATAATGTATTCGAATGATAACATATGGATTGAATATAGGGAAAGGCTAATCACACTGATGATCATTTTGGATGACATCATTTTCTGGATCATTTCAAGTTTAAGGATTCCGGGAAGTACAAGAAGGAACATAAAGAATAGAAGGAATCATAAACTTGAAGTTAAATTTAATTGTTTTTAGCAAAATTTGCTTTCATGCTAAAAGGGAAGAGGGACGTGCTCACTAAACAATTTTTATTAGTGGGTGTGCGAAAATAGGAAGAGGAGGAGGATGAGGAAAGAAGAGAAAGGTTAAAATGGATACATGCTCGTACCCTTCCCCCCTCCCCCCATCAAACAGACACACATACACATACATACATAACATACTCTAAAACCAGACGTGGAATCTATTGTAGCAAATTGTTCTTTTAAAGTAACGGCAATAAGTGGACTCTTTGCAGTTTAGTGGAATTCGCGTCCCTCTCAGCAGTGTATTTCGTCTTCTGATCTAGAATAATATGATAGACAGACATTTTATAACAAACTCTAGGCATTTAATAGCCTAAATACCAGCATAAATTCAGACGAGCATGGGAAAGGTAAAAGCCAAATCTTGTCCGGATTTTTGCACACAATGCAATAAACGGATATTGCAAACAACATAGTCCCCCTGATGTTGATAAGAGATGAATGAATTTCATATCGATGAGAAGCATGAACGAATGAAAGAATTAAGCTTGGCCAGATCCGACAACACAAGGCCATATTTAATGATGACGCAAACGATTGTTGGGATTATGCACTGTTCATAAGAAATTTTTACTTATTTTCTTTAATTCTAATCAAAGTTAATATTGATTACTGAAAGATGGGCCAATAGTTTTACACTTTTGGTGGCCAAATATTCAGTTTAAGCAATAAAGCCCGCATCACCATCAATAAAGCTATCAAACAAGCAATAATCTTTGGATCTCGGAAGAATAAGACATTTATGCTTGCAATTATGGATTTCTCGATGTTAAAAGTGGTAGCTTGGTGAGATCTCGATTGAGTTCACTACAGCGGAGAAATCGAAGAACTGGCAGAGGATGAGGACTGTGAGAACGATCAAGACACTGCTTCCCTTCCCATGCATCTTTTGTCAAATTAACACATAAATAATGGAGAGGACGTGTCGAAGTGTCACATTGCGGAGATTGTCCACAACATAATTATTGGCCAGTACATATACTTTTGTAATTTAATGAACATCCTTACATCCCTATAAGTTACTACTTATTGACGCTAACGTTAGAAATTTTTTCGGACCAGCAAACTGGAGGTTCATATCGGATACTACTACTATTATCGTAGGGACATAGCTGTGGTATTACAGATTAAAGGGGGAACAGAACCAGATCGCCATCGGCGATGCAGTCAGTGAGTCTACCAGTCAGTCAGTTAGTCAGTTATTCAATCATTCAGTCAGTCACTTTCTCTCACCAAAGCAATCCATCATTGTTTGTATAAGAGTGCGGCTCGTATCGTATCCATCGACCGGGAGAAGTGTATGTTGGCAAATTACCGTATCCCCGCGGAGGCCCCGATACCTGCAGCCGGAAACTATTTTTGCTTGCTTTACACGTCCCATGCGTTCTCTCTCTCCTTTTCCCGTACCTTTCGTCTTTTTTGGAAGAGTGAAGTCAAATGATATTTTCAAGAGGCACTTTCAGTAATTCATTGTGATATTTCCCTTCTATTCCATTTACCTGTTTTGCTCCTCGCGATACGACCGCTGTCATCAAATTTACATTCCCGGAACCCATACTGCTTCAACAGTAGGCCTGGACTCCGTTTGCTTATTAACGGCCCCATTTCCAGTTGCTCAGTATCTGGGTCTGGCTCCCAAACAGCACTCAACCGCCATTTTCATATATCCATTACAAATGCAGAGTGAGTTTCGTTCTTCATCTATCAGTTGCTCTTCGTTATTAGTAGTTGTCAGACAGCAACTTAACTCATTTTCATCCTAACTTTCCATTTAATCTTAACTCTCTTTTTCTCTCTTTATTTCATTACGTAGAAAAAATAACTAGACTGAACTACCCAACAACCGATATTGTTTTCAGGGTTTATAATTTTGTTCGAATCATTGAATTTCTTGATCTTTTCATTAATGTACCGTGGTAATATTCCCACTGTAATACTATGAAGATGAAAATTTTTAAAGAATTACTGTTCACTTGATTGAGATTTGCGAACTGCGCGAGCTGAACAGTACCGATATTTTTTACTCGTCAATCTTGAATTTATTTTGAAAATACAGGAACAGAGATCTGGAGCTGTTGAGATAGCATTTACAATGATTAGACACATTAGCAGAGAACACTTGCAAGAAACTTTAAAAATTAAAAAATGCTTGTTTTTATGAGAGGCATAAATAATTAAATCATGATCTTAAGTAAGCAATTTGGGTTTTGGCAAATAAAATTGACACATTGAGCATATGATCACGTGTTTTAAATCACTGATTCGATTAAGTTGTTGAAACGCAGAATCTACACACTCTCACATGTCCAATAAAACATTCTACATTCAAACTCTAAACATTCAGTGCCATTAGTGCTACTTTCACTCTTATTAATACTTCTACTACTACAATAACTACCACTGTTGCTTTTATTACCACTAATGCTATTATAAATAATTTTGCTGTTGAACATCCATCTGATCAATTTCCAATAATCGATTCTTTTTGCAATAACATTTATCTTCTGATACCTTCTCACAAAAATTATTTCATTAATACCATTTCTCCGTTGATTTCTAAACTCTTAAGTTGATAGTAAAAATGACATAAGCCAATAACATAAGTTATTTTTTAAATAATCAAATAAGATAGTTAAAAGTCTCCAAAAAATTTTTGCGATCTTTGGATGACGGAATCTTTTTTTTCTAATGATAAATGACCTATATTCTAATACATACACAGCATCCTGCTTTCAAAACAGCACTTTAGTTTTTAGCGAATAGGAAATTTTTAAATAATTTGTGTTAATCTCTTCTTAATTATGATCAAAATATAATTGAAATAGCAGGCAAACGAAACATCTCTGATTTTATAGTTTTTGATCGGTTGATTCAATACAATACTTGATTTTCATTTTAGATGAAGTTTTAATATGGTTTTAGTCAGTTACATCAGAATTTCGTTATCCATTTTCCTAATTTAATCATCAAGAACTGAATCCTCCTAGTCCATTATCACTCAAGTTCCTCTCGACTATTTCTCCGCGGTTGTTAGTTTTGCATTCATATACTGTTTGCCAGGGATTCCAAGCATTCCAAGCAAACTATGAATGATTCGCTGCCACGATTTAAATTTTCAGTTATTTTTTTGATAATTTCCTTGAAGTAATTATTTTGATTTTGTTATGAAAATTTCAAGCACATGCTGAATCGTATGTCAAGCAGTAAAAATTCTTCTTAGTCTAAATCACGTCATTAACTCGAAAACAACCTATAAATTTGGTGCCATCTAAAGTAAAACTTAGGAGCAACATGAGTTTATTTCGTCTTTTGTACTGAAATACTACAAATTGCTTGTCAATGATAATATTTTCAAAAGAATATTCAAAATTAAGGGTTGCAAGAACTATGACTTTTTATAATTAAATACTGGTATTGCTAACTGATTCGAATAGATGAATGATTGAAAGCAAGGAATTATACAGTATGCTGCGTTCTAGGATATTGGATGAGAAGTTAATGAATAAAAGATGGAATCATTTTATCAGAAATGAAGACTATTGGAGTTCCTGTTGCTTATAATTTCATGAGTCCAATCTTAACTTTTCAGTTTATAAGCTTCAACTGTAATGACATTGAGAACTGTAATGAAATGTTATTAATGTTAAATTGTCCAAAGCCGTAATAGAGCAACAACTTGAAGAATAGGTATTAAAAGGGGTAAGTTCAGATATGTGACTGCAATTGAGGGTTTTGAGTGAGATGCGTTGCGATGGCAGCGATTGCATGTCCGCGATAACTATTCATATCTAATCAATCAAGTTGACACATTCCCTGATGATGGTGCTGTTACTGTCCTTAGTAATGACTTTCAACTTTAATTCAGTCCATCTTTGCATCCATTTCCGTAAAACTTCAGAAAAGAATGAAGTAACCGTAGAAGTGATGAGTAGAATAAATTTCCAAATGCTCTCGTTGATCAGCTTTCCTAAAATTTCATGTCAGATTGATAGTAAAAAAGCTTGTAAGCTGTCTCATAACCATAGAACATAATAAATTTTCATATGACTGATTCTTCCATGAAAATGTTGGGTTTGGAAGGGAAAGCAGCAAATATGTGTATTCCTTCCGTTGGAGATAAAATTGACTGGAAGTAAATAATGGGTAAGAATTTCAAATAAACTGGTAAGGAAGTAAAAAAATGATAAAACGTAATGCAATGAATGCCATTATAGTATAACATCGATCGTTTATTACAACAACAAGGTTTGATTCGGTTGCGAGGCGGTTAGTTAGTGCGGGGCGGGGGAAGATGAGGGGTAAGGGGAAAAGGGGAAAGAAGAGGTACAACCCATGGAACATACCTGTGATATAGAACTACCCATTCCCCAATAGGAATTTGAACTTTTCACACACCGTGCTCCCCTCAAACTCCCTTCTCCCCCTCCCCATCCCTCAGCCTCATCCATCTTTACAACAGAATTTTGTCACTGTTTGTCGCTCACTAATTTATGTCCATCCGCAAATATACAGAACATTTGGTATCAGTTGATTATCGCGTGCTTCGATCACTTTACTTCTAAATCCTCTCTGCTGCTATTTTCGTCGAAATTTTAAAACCGTACAATGTACAACCGTTCAGCAGTTGCAGTGGCAGGAACTATCGGAAAATTAAATAAATTTGGTAGGCATCCATTCATTTTTACTACATCCAAAGCCACCCTTTTTTTCTTCGAAGAATATCGAATGCTGGAAATGAATTATCATTACTATTGATTACTTCCAACATGGACACTTTCCATGTTAATTTAAATACCGAGTTTTCTTTTCCCCGAGTAAGTGCAATCATTTGGTACTCATCCCAAAGAATACTGTGATCAAAAAAGAACTCTCAAATTCTCTGCATAAGCGATTTCAAGTTTTATCCTGCAACATTTATCATGATAATATGATACTCTGCTGCTGTCATGCACATCGATATTAATATTTGAAGCCTCCTTATATCGACACAGCTTTCCGAATCTTAATAATCGCTTTTTCGTAGTTGCCATATTACGACAAATTTTGATATGAACATTTTTTGATCGCCCTGCAAAAGCTGCGAAAGTTTGTAGTGTAGAAGCATGACAGGCAATATTCAAGCTTCAAGGAAGTAGGGAAAGCACTGCACTGATTAGAACCAGGAAGTCCTAATTAGCGACAGTTTAAGCAGAAGACGAAACATTTTAACGGTTGGAATCTTGTGTCTCCTTCAGAAGACCCGTATCCAGTCATTGTCTAATATGCACTGGCAGATCATCGAAAGACGCGCTATAATGAATTTCCGGATACTTCTCACAGCATTAATTGAAGTAACACGTGACTTGATTTAAGAATAGCCTATGACACGGCTATAAAAATTTACTTACAAGTCATGAAGGGTACAACAAAAAAGGGTAGGAATTGTTATCTGTTTGAATGAAGTATCACCGAATCGGTGATACCTCACCGATTACTGAATCAGAGATTCACAAATTTAGGATTATTTGATACCGTAGCTAGTGCCAGGATGCATCCATCCAGGATGCATCCATCCATGCAGATGATCATGCCTTTTTGAGCTCATTAATTAGCAGCGGTAGTGCCAATGCCATATTCATCTATAAGAGGGAAGGATAAGGAGAGGAGGAGAGCGGGAAGAGAGAATAAAAAAAATTGGTGACAGCATCATTTCTATATCAAATAATTTCTATTTCTGCTCATTTGTTGATCAGTAATAAGAGGGGAACAACCAATTGTTTTGATTGTTATCAAATAACATTCTAAATGCTGTCCTCGTTTTACTCATTTTACATATCTATTTCATCGATGATACTTACTGTTTCTTGTTTATTTGCACGAACAGAGACAACACACATTATTTAGTATTCCTGAACCAATAATTAATTTTTTGAAGCACGAAAAAACCGTACCGACCAAATCATTGAATGAATTACATTTCCAACAACGAACAAATAGCACAATAGGAATTCATATAAGTAATGAAATTGATTCTTGATATTATGAGTAACATAACAATTCATCTTTTTCTTTTACCTTGCCACTCGTCACCTAAATCTTCAGTAAATTAAAAAAAAAATGACTAAATATGTAACAGCTGCCAGAAGATCAAAATGCTTAAAGTTAGAGACAAACTAGAATTTTGAGAGAGTAGTACTGAAGGTATATGGTTTAAAAGAGAACAAGAACTGTCATCTTTTCTAAATACGTAAAATATCTTTTTAGAATTGACGTACATGTATAAAACAATTTTGTAATATATTTTAAACAAGTATTTGCTTTTAGAGGAAATTTAATTCATCCTTTATCTTTGTAAACCCGAAACATATTCTGAAATCATTATGTAAATTAACACCATCATACAAATTTCCAAGCAGTATTGAAAGGTTTGAGTTGTTGCAGATGAGGATCAGAAGCCACCTAATGATCCAGACGAAGACGCAGCTGCAAGAATGCGGCTGAAACGTAAACTCCAGCGGAATCGTACTTCTTTTAGTCAAGAACAAATTGAAGCCCTAGAAAAAGGTTTTTTTTTAATTTTGTTTTCACCATAATTCTGCTGAAAATAATGCAATGCAAGATTGATATTTGTCTCGAAATGCAAAAACTAATTAGCAAGGACTAAGAAAGTTCACGCAGCAATTATTTTTAATTAAGTTTATACGCCAAAACTGAATTTTCCCCATATCCTTTAACTTGTCTCGTGTTTTAAATGCCATTTCACAGTTTCTCCAAATCCTAATCTTGTATGCATGTTTCAAATCTCTATTATTTCCCTCTTGTTCAGAATTTGAGAGAACACATTATCCGGATGTTTTTGCTCGTGAAAGATTGGCTACAAAAATTGGTTTACCTGAAGCGCGCATACAGGTATAAACGTCTTGATATTCATTATGTAAGACCCTGTCTTTTTTTATTACATAAGACAAAGAATGTATCAGTCTTATCACATCATATTGCACAGATTTTTCTCACCGATAAGCTAAAAAGAGCTTTGATATCAAATGGAAGAGGGTTAAAAGAATTAAGTAATTTAGCATCGTATTATAAAAGGGTGAATGGGAGAACTGTGTTTGTGCGATAGATTCTAAACAGTCCTGGGATTTTGGAAAGAGATTTTATGTACAATAGTAAATTTCAAATCATTCAGGCTTTCTAAGGTTAGCTCTCTTCAGTTACTAAATTTCTTTTGATTGAAGCACAAAAATGATATCATTGTTCTAGTTTTCCACTTCCCTTATGAAGTACTTGCTAAACTTTCCTCTTTATAACTGAACAACAGTTATGAATTTCATTCAAATACTCGAACGAAAAAGTCTGGCGGCCACCTCCTGCATTGTATGTCAACATTTCATTACCGTATACAATGCATGTCACCATCTGCTGCGTTGCCATGGTTTGGTTATTATGACGAAATCAAAAAACGTCCCGAACCTATCAAAAAAGGATTGATTCCCTCCTATTAAAAAATTGAAATGTTCGGTCAACAATGACAATCTTTGAGCCCGTATTGATGGAAAGCATTTAAATTAACGGGGAAAAAGAATGAGACTATCTTCGATTTAAACATTTTAAAACCCTTTCAAAGCTACTAGTTATATCTTTTTTGCTATCGCGACAGCAATCGTGCATATTTGATACTGCTGTCTATTCTAGTATGAACCAAGAACTTATATCTAGAGGTATCAATTTTTTTTTTTTAACCTTGTAATTATGAATATTTGATGTTAACATTTTACTGCTTACACAAAAGCGATAAAAATTAGGAATGTAAGAAAACTTAGAAATAATCATTTCTGAAAATCATTTGTTTGTTGAAACATAATACATAAGTAATAATACATAAGTATAAGTGAAACTTTTTGGTTAAATAGCAATATGAACTTGCAAAATGCAGTTATACCTGTATTATGAAATATATTAATCATTTTATAACCACTTTTATTTGCATCGATACATATTACAATTTACCTCGGAGATCAGAAAATTGGTTTGCTTTACCTGCAAAGTTATTGAGTTTTCTAAAAAAGTAAGTTAAACAGTTTAATGATTTCGATGACAATGTCAGATGAGCTGTGATCCCATTATTCACATACTATTTGTATAAACGAAATTAATTATAATTCTATCACTTTTCAGCCAGAAGTTACTCCTTTCCGACAAAAAAAATCGATCTCGAAAATCTTACTGAATTAAAATACATTGAATGATATTTGAATTTAATGAGGGCGAAAGTTATAATTACTTTCCATTTGTTCATGTAGCACATTGTAGTAGGCGACATTTCCCTAGTTTTAAGGGTAGAAAATTAAAAAAATTTCTATCATTTGAATTATTTGGAATCTGACAAAGAATAAAGTCTGTAGATAAATTTATGATTCGTTTTGTCAAAGGGTTGAGACAAAAGCCCTACATTTCTTACTGAAAGTACTTCAAGATCGTGTTTATTTTTAACTTACCAGTTTTCGACTCAAATTCTTTTCTGAACCGAAAGCAAACTATCTTTAAAGGATGTATTAAGTAAATATTACGGTATCTATTGTAATCTATCCTATCTATATATTTGTATTAAACTGGTAACTTTTATAGATTGCTGACCAGGGCAGGTCATATCTGTAAAACTTATCCAGAACAAATAAATCAGTAAAGTTTAGCAAGTGACTATAAGTCACTATGATTGTAGACATCGAACCAACCCACAAGCAATCCTGACGGTTTTTGGGATTTAACTGATGATGATATTTGTTCACTCTTCTCTATTTGTAATCCAATTAAATGCATTTATCGGTAGCTATTAAATGCAATTAAATGCACTTAGTGGAATTCCATTTTTGTTTTATGATTGGAAATGGACAATTATAGGTATGGTTTTCGAACAGGAGAGCCAAATGGCGTCGTGAAGAAAAGCTAAGGAATCAAAAACGACCCCCAGGTATGGATACAACAATGGCAACAGCTAATTCCAATATCAGTGCTAATAGCGCCGCTGGTAGTTCTGGCTCAACGCAAAGTTAGTTACTGTAGTTTTTGATTGAAAAATTATTCAATTTTTTTGAGCATAAAAGAAAACTTAGTTGAGAGAGCCGAGGTTCAATAAATGGTTGTTTTCTCTGTGAACTGAAATTCTATGTTGGTTGTATAGTAATGCGCTTAGATACGATAAATGTATTACTCATATTTTTTCCTTTATAAGCATTTTCCTAACCTCTCTCTCTCTCTCTCTCTCTCTTCTCTC
>NW_018108473.1:72923-79192 GCF_000183805.2 Loa loa
ACCTCTCTCTCTCTCTCTCTCTCTCTCTCTCTCTCTCTCTCTTTCTCTCTTTCTGAACCTTCCTTTCCACTATGATTTTTTTTGATATTTTTCTTAAGATAACCTACTTCTACCAAAAGGGATTGCCTGGCTTGAAATATATTTTATTGCAGAAACTCATTTGCAGTAAGCTCGAGTACTATTCGTAAAGCGTAACACATGTAATTTTTGAAATAATTTAAACTACTTTTCCAGGTAGCTTATTAAATCCTGGAAACACGGGTACTCCTCTGGGTAGCAGTCCAGCTGCTACACCAGCAAGATTTAATAATCCGGTTATTAGCGGCAGCTTTGTTCCTCCCAGCACACAAATGTATCCTTTACCACAACCTACAATGGATCCTTACAGGTCAGTTTATCTACGCCTATTTTAAGGGAATTTTAGCCAAGCATTTGTACCATTTAATTTTGGAGCAGAAATGAAATTTTGGAAATGCAAATATTTGCGGAAATATCTTTGCAACGTTATGTTAAAGAGCTTTTGCAAACGGTTTTTTTTTTTTTTTTTCAGCTTTGCAAACGCTGGATTAGGAATGGGAGCACCACAACATCAGCCTGATTTTAGCTCTTATCATATGTTTACTGGTACTGGAAGGTCACCCTACGATGCTTTTCATGTGAGTCTTCTTCATTATCGAATTTCACTTACAGAAACAAAGAGGCAAAACTGAATTAGGAATTGCAATACTTGCTTACTTTCCTCCAGCATTTTTAAGATTGACAATCATTCAGTTAAATTTTCAAATAATATCATCTGATTCTTTTTTCTTTTGTGATAGATTTATATTAACCAAAGTAAATAGTGATTCATTAATCGAAGAAGGAATTTTTCGTTTGAATTTTCAAACTACTTGTTCAAATCATTTATTTGAACTAACACCTAATGTTACCGAGTCTTTCAGCCATATGCTCGAACAGTTCAGGCAGGCGCTCCACCGACATTTGCTTCTACAATGAACCATTCGTCAATCTCCAATGTTGGTGGTATGTTCTTAATAAATCCATTGATTTTTTAAGTCCACAAGAATTCATTAGTATGACTCATTAAAAAAATATATTGCGTTGATACATTTGTTTCCTAAAATTCGCAACTTTCGCTACCAATTGTTCATAGAAATGTTGGAGTTTATCGAATATCATTTGAAAAATTGACTACAAGTCTTTTAACATCTGTTTTCATACATTACTGTGCAAATAGTGGAGCAATTTCTTCTGTAGTTTGAATATTTACGGAAAATCATCTTCAAATGATAGTTTCAGACTAATAACAGTATCAGACTTTAATAAATTGCATATCGAAAAATTTGCTCAGAAGGTCACAATGAATCAAGTAGACTTCTGTGTAGTTCGAAAAATTGGAACTATTATTACTGAGAATACAGCTTTACAAATATAATACAATTCTCATGAGACGACGCAAATTCACCACAAAAATAATTTCATTGAAATAATACAACAAAATTTTCCTCATATCAATAAATTCAGATTTAAACAGACTTCCGCAGAATAATGTTTAGTAAAGATATTAGATATCAAAAATTGTTGAAGCATTGTTGATCTTAGCGATTTAGGGGTTCCGGCATAACTGGGATACTTTAATTTTGTGCTTTGATTCTGGAGGAAACCGCTGAAATCTAAATGTTAACGCTATGTGTTTGTTGCTGCATTATTTCTTCATCTCTTAATATCATTAACTTAATATTCACCACCTCAGTTAAAGCAAATAACAGCCAATATAAAACACTGAGCGAGAATTTCACTAAATAAAATAAGCAGAATAACGGAGATATGTAGGAGAACGACAAAAGATTGTTGTCGCAAATCACAGTAAATATTTGAGAAAATATTTAAAAAGAAATTAATTCCTCAGAAAAATCATCAGACCTTCCGAAAATTTTCAAAAAAAAAGTCCTGATACATTTGAGCAAAAAGAACTATTGTGCGACAACATATGACGGCATTAAAACTTTTAGTGAGAAACAGTCGGCAAGAAGTCTTTGAAGTTGAATGTAGTTGTCATTTATCAAGAAGTTAAAATTAATGGATAGAAAGGTAACCGGGTGTATGTGTTTTTTTGTTGAACACTTCATTTTTAACAATTGCGTACTTCATTTTGAATTATGTTTCCAAAAAATGGTCCTAAAACCCGTGCAATTGGTTTGTGCCAAGCATGTTTTTCCAGTGTTTTCCAGAACAATGTCCAATTACAAGCAACTTTCACTTAAAGTTACTTTGACAACAATAATATGCAATCTTGTCCCTTGACCTTTTAATTCGCCTTTCAAGTAACGAACAGTATTGTATTCCGCATATATATATATATATATGTATTCATTTTGATTTACTTTCTCCTGCTATAATTTTTTAAATTAAACTATGTTCTTGCAAAACATCGCTCTCTAACATGATGATTCTGTCATGTTAGGTTATATATGTTTCCCTTTAGTTAATTAAAAGAAGCTCTTGTGCGTTGTCAGTGGTTGAAGATCCGTCTCGCTTGACCGCCCAAAAGGAATTTCTTTCTTATCAATTTAAGATAAAAAACGTGGAAACGGTTCTAATTACCGTGGGTCCCTTACAAATTATCTTTTATGGTAATTTTGAAAGTATGCGATGAGAATTCTCTCCATTGTGACACAATCACTGCCTTCACTCTTGTCAAAAAAATTGCCACTTTTTTCATTAAAAAAACTGAAATTGGCTGCACACCATATTGCATGAGGTCAATCACTATATATGTATAGTGGTTGCCATCCAACCTGGTGATTTTAATAATTCTGATCAATCTGCAGTTACATCGTATATGCACAAATGTGTTATGTGTGTATGTTTGACTGGTTAAAATCATCCTGCTCTTCAATGAACATATCTCTATTGTGTTTCATTAAGACATGACTTACATGACCCTTACTAAGTTCATGACGTTAATCATCGAGCCATTTCGTTCTGTTAATCCACCAATCGGCCGTTCCAAAATGACGGTTTAGCCAGTCAAAATACACCAGTGTCTTTTCAATTTGTTTGATTTTTTGAAAATATTCCTTCTCCATTTTGATATCACTCAAGCATTAGTCCTCAAATGCATGTAGAGATCGGATTTCGTGGAAAATCGAAATAGTATTATTCATAAGTTTTTCTTTGCAACAAATATTGTGCCTTGGTTTTCTTTGCTCTCCACTGCAAAGAATTCCTTTTTCTATTTGGCAATTCATTCTGGAGATTACCGCAGTAATTGAAAAGGGATCAGTAATGAAATTTGACTTACAAGACTTACGTGACTTACAAATTTCAATGTTGCAGGTCTTAGTGCAGGCATGAGTTTACCGGTCTCTGTTTTATCAACAATTGATCAAGCAATTCCTTCGCAGCAGCCGCCTCGATTTGATGAATTAACAGACGCGCATCATGATCCACAGTACTGGCGTACCAATTTTTCGTCCTAAAATAGTTGCCACATTCATCCTAGGTTTTGAATAAATGGATTGAGTAAATTTTCGCTTTACTTCGTTAGTAGCTCGTATCTTAATGAACTTCGTTCTGGTATTAGGCTTGCATTATCTCCATTGTATAAATTTGTGTTTATGGCTGAAAAATTGATTTTAATATGTTAAATTCTTGTGGTAAGAAAAGTGGACCTGACATTACAATTTCATTTTTTTAGTACTTATATCTTCTAAGAAAAGTGTTCTTTAATATCTTTGGCAAACAGTTTGGGGTTTTCAACAATTAAAAGTCAGGTGACATAATGCTGTCCGAAGCAGTTTTATTTCCTCATTCTTGCTTCAGCAGCTTATCGACTGATCAGTTCTGTATTTTTTTATACCAGTGGATTATTTTTCATTTGTTCAAAGTTTTCAAAATTGTTATGACCTACTGTTGATGTTCAAGGATTGAGTGCAGAATTCTTTTAATGCTTTATATATCTGATATAATGGGATAGGTAAGTCATTTAGCTTCTCATATTTTTCCATAAATTTGTATGTGAGCTCAAGCTAACCCAATTATAGATGTAGGTTTGTGGTGTGTACATCATAAGTACAGTGATAAGAGAAATAGAATTATAGGAAAAAAGAAGTGATCTATTATATTGACGATTACTGATGTCTATGTTTAAAAATAAAAAAATTTTTCTGAAAAATCAAGTTTTAAATTCAACTCAATGAAAATGAAATAGCTGGGGAATAGATAAAATTGCGTTTCTAAAAATTATTATTCCAAAATCTAAAATTTTAACAAACAATTTTCTCTTGATTCAAGTAAGGAATATTCTTCGCTCCATATGAATTAAGGAGTTTCATGCGAAATATAATGTAAACTTTATGCATAATAACCATGTCATCTCCAGTTTTCAAAACCGTCCAGCGTTCTAGTTCTTTTCTGTTTTTTAGTGAATGATTCACTGTAGTGATACATTTTAAATGTCTTTTTATTTCTCATGTACTATATGGGTTGCAAATTTTGATATTGTCTCACTTTATGAAATGATGTATAATAAGATCATTTCAAATCAATGTAGTTGTTAAGTATGCTTAATTATATAAAACTGTGCATTTCGACCGTTTTACTACTATTTTTATTAAACAAGGATAAAACAATTTTTGTCGCGCACAAAACTTGATTAAACAAATATTTAACTGTATAAATTTGGTTTAATTGAGAGAAAATTCAGTGCAGGAGTATTTTATCTAATTTCGATGAGCAATTTTAAACTTGAACTTGTAGTCTAGAAAAATTCATTAGTCATCAGAATTTTATATAGTGTCGTCATTTTTTGCATGTAGAGTGGTCACTCTACCCCCTAGCATATATTTAAGAAAATCCTAGCTTTTAGTCGTTATTAGTCATTGTTTTATTATAAAATT
Source organism: Loa loa (assembly GCF_000183805.2). Taxonomy (NCBI): domain Eukaryota; kingdom Metazoa; phylum Nematoda; class Chromadorea; order Rhabditida; family Onchocercidae; genus Loa; species Loa loa. The sequence continues at coordinate 77,825 of NW_018108473.1, forward strand.
TTGCAAGTCCTTTTTTTTTCACCAAATAAAAATATCCGGACCTTACAGATTCCGAAAAATGCTATGCTGTACTCCTTTTTGTGAATATTTTGCTCTTTGGATAATCTAAAATGCTCAGGTGACATTTCTGTTTGCTTGTGAAATCGTTTAAAACTAGCAATATGCAGGTAATTTCATGTACTTGTGTACAGGCTGCAAGATTTTTTAAACCATTCTTTTAAAACTGATATTTTATTGACACTCAAGCAAAAGTGAAGATATTGTAAATGTGAAATATGGATAATGAATATATTTCCAATTTGAATTTGCTGGACATGAGTAAAATTTAAAAACAAATCTTGTAAAGTAAAACATAATTGGTTTTCGAAAATCTGAAGCAGTGTGTAGCTTAATACTGATTAATTAGGATTGAAAGGAAACTTCAAATAAATTCCAGAGAATAATCAACATCTGGAATTTCACAAAATTGAGAAAATGCAGAAGATAGTTTATGTAACTAATTTTGTGAAATTTTTGAATTTATGAAATTTTATGAAAAATACCAAATAATACAAAAACTAATCATACAAAGAAAAGGAAAAAAAATGAATGAATTACAAAATGAAGTACGAGATCTACGAAGAATTTTCTGGTATCAAGGCGTCACCAATCTGCAACAGTTATTATTATTAAAACCTTATTATAGAATTTGACATTTCGACTTTTCAGCCCAAGGATTGCATCGCTTATCAACTGGATTAACTAACGGATCGTTCTCTTGCTGCCCCTCGATATATCGTTTTATCCTGAAATTATCCACTTTCATTATCTCAGTGTAACTGAGAAATCATCATGGAATTAAATATGTCAAATTGTTCGCATGATCTCTTGCTGTAATACTAAATCTGAATCTGATACAAAAAGATTTCCCGTTTTATGGTATGCTTTCACGATTTTAAACTTCATCAAACGGAGCAACCAAATCTTGTACTTACCATATATTACTAGAAATCTAAGATTTTTTGCAATAATAATTTCACTTCAGTCAAAAAAATCTCCTTTTAATATTTCAGTCATTACGTGTCAAGCTTATGTATTTCATCTTTCTGATTTGAACTAGATTTTTTTAGTCCAACAAATTCAGTATAATTTAACAAATTTATATATATATATATATAATATAATTTTTTCCTACATAAATAAATTGATAGACTTGTCTACGGAGTATTTACAAGACTTTCTGATTGAATTCCATACAGCTGACACTTTTACTATGACAATATAAAATGAGTACCACAAGCATTTAGTAAGTATATTAAATGGTCTAGAATGCATTCATACGCTTCTATATATGCGCATATATATATATATATATATATATATATATAT
>NW_018108473.1:79212-83150 GCF_000183805.2 Loa loa
TTTGAAAGAATCAGAAGTTTCATACGTGACACAGTTATTTTTGTAGAATTTTGCAGAAGAACAAAGATAGACAAATATCCATTACAAGAAATCATCAGCATCAAAAATTTTGCAAAATTATCAAACATAAATTAAGACTGAAGTAGAAAATGACCAGTCGCAAATGTGAACAAGAATTGAAAGTAGCTAATCCAAAACGAACTCATTTGCTGATTGTGATACGGGCAATCTCTGAATATTTAGTTGATGTCGTAAGCTTTCTACACTTCGTTGCATGTCACCTTTGTCCATTTCAGCAGAATATGCCACAAAATGCTTGACAAACTCTGAAAATAAACCTGCCATAGAATTTCTTCGTCGGATGTCGTTTGCTTTAAGGTAATAGAGCGAAGAGCAAAGTAAATATCAAGGCTGTTGCACGAAACTGATTAATATTTGGCAATGCTTCTAAAAATTTTGTCCTAATTGATAATTCAAAGGGTCTTTTTTAACGTCTATCGGCATTGAAAATATAGAAGCACTTTATTTTCTTTGTATTGAATCAAGTGAATTAAATGTATGTTTTAAGTAATTTTAACAGAACCAACAGTAAAATAAATTACTCGAATATCTTTAAAAATTTTGCAAATATTTGTATTAATGTCAACGAAAGTTAACGGCTTATCAAAAATGAGCTCTGGAAAAATCAATTTTCAAAGGAATAGCGCTTTCTTCTGAAGTAAACGCAATGAACTTATATGTTTTTTTCTTTGAAGAATTTTGTTACGTTTTAAATCTTAGCGCAGAATGCCAGATGCATATGTAAGAAAATTGCTGTACATTTTCGAAGCAAGAACTTCTGATGACTATAGAATTTCATGCTTGTTGCTTCAGCTATAAAGTATTTCATGGTGGACCACACTCTTCTGAGAACTTAACAAACACTTCAGTTAAGAAGACAACTTTTCCAGCATTAAAAATTAGCAACTTCATAAAGGCAAAAAAGCATCCAGGACAGTTCCAGTGATGACAAACTTGACAATTTAAATTTAAATGACTTATTCTAATTCTTGGCATGTAACAATAGTAATGAGGAAGTAGATACGATGGCTTCTTAATTCGCTGAAAAACTTAAAGTTGATGAGGTAGTAAAATACAAGTCCCGTATTTCACATATAAAATGTAATTCTCGAGAAACCAATTCAGATATAACAAATATTCTAATATGTTAACTCCGATGTCAGCTAAATGAATTATTCTGCCTTTACGAGCTTAACGCTCATCATGATCATCAGTAGTGAGTGGGTTTCTCGAGAATTTAAACACCTTTAGCAAGAAAAGAAGAACAGTCCCAAGGAAAGAACAGCCCCCTCGCTTTAGATTTAAAAACCAAAGTCATTAGGCAGTGATGATTTCTTCGTTTTATTAAGCTTCTTAAAATTCTGATCACACAGAAAACGAATCACCCAGATGCCGTCATTATCATGATGACTAAGCTTGGCGAACGAAGATTTGGAAAGGGCTCTACCACGCATGCCGCAAACGCTACAAATTTGGGTGTATCCTTCCAACTGCGCAGTGGATTTTTTAAGATGAGGCACAGTGTGTGCGGTACTGGCTCCACCCTTACTCTTAAGGTTCATCTGGGAGGGCCTAGCGAACTAGGATGGTAACAATGAAGTCCTAAGGACATACGTTTTGTTAGATTAAACTTCTCTTAGATGGATGGCCTTACAAGGCTAAACAAGCGCTATCTATCAGGGTTTGGAGTTAGAGTTGTCCTTCTTCAGATTGGTTGACGGGAGGTTAACGAGCCTGTCCTGTCCGTAGACACACATTGTCAGACCCTTTAATTGAGACCCCTTTTGGCTTGGGAGACTCTACCAGAGAGACATTCCACCGCCAGCATGGCTCGCAACCACACAAGGCACGCAAGCTTCTCCCCGGCGACAAAGAGGTGTCCGTGGAGAAGCCAAATATAAAATATATAAGCCTTAAAGTATATGACAGAAACGTCGCCAAGTTTAACGGAAGGTGCAAAAGTACAAAAGAAACTTAGTTGAATTCTACCCTTAGTTCTCCATGCGGTCAGAATTAGAAGAAAAAAAAACTTCGGATATAAATGGTATTGCTCAGTAATTCCTGAGCTAGACAACCATGTAGCTACATCTTTCAGATAGTGGATAACGATTGGTATTTGTGTTTGAATACACAACAACAAAGTGATTTTAATTTGGCTCATAACTTTAGTCATAAGCCAGTCCTATATGATAAACAAAAGGAGATGACAAAATCATATGCTATCAAAAAGTGATTTAATGTGATCACATTCATGATTCCGGGTATAATCAATTCCTTGAGGAAACCTACTTTTTTGATTGATCCAATGGTAGCAATGCATGTTGTAAACAATTTGACTTGGAGTAAGCCACAAATATTTTGGTCTGTTAACCGTTGTCAATCATTCATTCTAGCTAATTCAAGTGAATGCTGAGAGCAATTTGATAGATGTACGAGTCAATACAGTACATGAGGTACACGACGTTGAGCAGATATTAAACCATAGATAACGTTGGTAGTACAACAAATATCAGCATTTATCTACAGCGTTCGCTCGCGCATTCTAAAGATTGAAAATTTTATTTCTCGCCAGAATTGAAAACAGCTAGTAAGGCCTGCAACTGTTGCAAAACAACTTAATCGCTAAAAATTATAGAGATTAACGAAAGCAGCACTCGTCCCGGCAGTTTTCTGCTACCACAATCTTACAGTCGAAAATTTTCAACTTCAAATATCCTGTGTTATTCCATCCATCCCTACCCACATCTATTAGAGGATGTGGGTAGCTTCACCGAATAAATGTGAATGGTATGGCACTCAGAAACTGTCGAAGCTACCACCACAGGAAAAACAGGTTATTTCTTCCTGTAAATCTGCTTTCAAGAGGACTGCTAGAAATTGAAGAAACATGTATTACTGCTCGAAAAATCATAGGTTTCCATATATATTGCAAATGACGCCAATCTGATATCGATAATAATCTGCCTTCCTTCCTCTGTTCTCCTACTTCTTCCCTATTCAATTGTTGTCTTCCATTTGTTTGCATGAGAAATTTCTCGATCTTTGGTTCCTAGATCAGGGCTAGAATAATAACACCCCGGTTTCACATAGTAAATAGCAGCGCCAATGAACCCTTCATGAAAAAAAAAAAAAACCGATTAGACCAATGAAAATTATTACATACCACTTATAGTACATAGCTACCGCAATATTATACTTTTGATTTCGTAACGGTAGGAAGGAATCTAAAATTTGGATAGGTGCAATATTTCCAAACGCAAATGAGAAACACAAAATTTCAGGACTTGCAGCTGTAGTGCAGAAGACATCTTGCATAGCATGAAAGCAGGAAGTGAAATTAAGTTGTAAGTGAAAGTGATGCAAGTGCGGAAGTGTTACATAGAGCAAAGTCACACCTCGATACCACTCCATTCTAAAAAATATGAGGCACACTACAGGTAACTTGCTATCACTTTCCCTCACACATCCATTCATTCGATGTTTATTTTAAAACAAGCATTAGGAAGTGCGAAATTGTCAGTATTTGTGAATTTTGAGAAACAATATAACAAAGAGAGAAAGAGGCTGTGGGAAGACGAAAATTTCTGAATCAGTAGGAGTAAAAGTGCGTAGGGGATAATTATGTGTCCCAGCTATACAAGGCTGGCTTAAGAGAAAGATTCTCTGGCCCTGGTCTTCACTAGTTATTGGTCCAGAAACTCATCAATTTGCTGAGAAAGAGAGGGTCCTATTCTATTCATGCTATTCTGGAATACGACTTTCCATGCATCAACACATGCGCCCACCTCTCATCCATCCGTTCTTCTTGTTTCACCCACCCATTCCGGCCATTCGTTCTATCTATCTATCTAATCTACCTATCTGTCTATCTATCTATC
>NW_018108474.1:0-12323 GCF_000183805.2 Loa loa
GGAAATAAACCACTAATATTTTAATCCAAAATGATAATATTTTTAGTAAAATATGATGCAAATATGCGATAAAATAAGTCTGATAAAATTATCTTTTAAATCTAAAATTGAAATTTTAGAGCAAAATTTTTGTCTATTAGAAAAGATAAAGGCAAGGAAAAATTTATGGAAGGTAATCGAAATGGAAAACTTGAAATAATTACAAAAAAAATAAAATAAAAAGCCAAAATTATTATTAATGCAACTTTTTTTGTCATTAATTAAGAAGTTTTTCTTTTTTTTTTGTTCGAATAAAATACAAAAACGATTTGAAAAAATGTTATTTTTATAAGAAATTTTAATAAATTTATGCTAATTGAAAATTATTACTACCTGAGCAAGGCTTTCAGCAATATTTGCCAAACAGAGCAACATGAGAGGTATACCTATCATTGCATATAACATTGTCATACCACGTCCCAAAGGTGTTTTTGGGCAGATATGGCCATACCCTAAAAATTATTTTACAAAAAAAAAGTTTAAAGATTAAATGCCGATATGTCAAAGTTGTATATGTTTGATGCGATTATAAACATTGAAATTTTAGGCTTTAATAAAAGTAAGCATAAATTAGATCAAAGAATTGAATCATTTTATGAAAGCTTTTTTTTTTTTTTGTTTTTGATGAAACATTAACTTCCTACTACTCTGATTTTTTGCTTCAAACGCTACAAAATATTGGTGCGCTTTATTCTTTTTTACATTTCAAAAAAAAAAATGCTTTGAACAAAAAAACGAAAAAAAAAAACTAATTTGTCACCGATGTCAATCCTCCACTAGAAATTTGATTTTTGTTTCATTTCAAATTTAAAATAACAAAACAAATTGTAAAATATACATAAAGCAAGTTAAATTATAGGGAAAGTAAAGGTAATTTTGTCATTTTTTTTTGGCTATTTCTTAATTTGTAAATATCTTTAACTTAGGATTAAGTACAATTAACATCCATAATTGTTAACTTAAAATTAGACGTAAACAATATCTATAATTGTTAATGACTAAATAGTGCAATGATGAGTGATAAAATTAATAATAAAAATTTTAATTAGTAAAAATGTAAAAAAANAAAAAAAACTTACCGATAGTTGTGAAAACAGTTATTGAAAATAATAAAGCACCAGAAAATGTCCATTGATAATTTGGTGTTATCTCATCTTTATCATCATAACCTTTAAAATTAAACGAATACGAATAATTTAACAAAACAAATTTTTTTTTTTATAATTTGGCGAAAAATTTTTGTTAATTTAAAAAAAATTTGAAACCTTCAAAATTGATAGCATTAACAAGTTGTAATTCAAAAACTTTGAGCAATTGATGTGCTTTATTTTTCACTTCTTCTTCTTCAATAACATCACTTGAATCAATAAACCTATATAATTCATTTACTACCTGAAATCGAAAAAAAAAACAGCGTTGAAAGAATAAAAGATAAATATATCAAATTAATAGTGTAAATATAAAACATGGAATTGAATCCAAAATTAAAAACTAAAATTAAAAGGACTTAATGAAGTTCTGAAATAGTGTAAATATAAAACATGAAATTGAATCCAAAATTAAAAACTAAAATTAAAAGGAATTAATGAAGTTTTGAGATTTTATTTTAAACGAATAATTAAAAAGAGTTAATAAAAAGGATAAAAATGAATGAAAGATTGAAATAATTCTTGAAAAACTATTTTCAATTTAATAAGATTACAATAATTTTACCTTTTCTAGCTAATTGTCAAAGAAAAAAAACATAATTTTGCTAAAATTTGACAAATTACTATTTTTTTTTTTTAAAGGATATAATAGTGCAAATGACCAAGTAATAAATGTAATAGCCAAGTTGAATTTATAAAACAAATGGCCTTAATGTAAGTGCAAGAGAAAAGTTGCAAAAACGAAACAATAATCAATCATAATAGCTTTTCGGGAAAATCTTTTAAACTTTTATTTAGAATAAGTGAAAAGAATTGAATTAATTAGCTAATTTTGAAATTTCATAAATTTCCTCAAATGTTGACAATGATATTATCAATTATTATCAAAGTTTGATTTGTAATCTCATCGATATTTCCTGTCCTCTTTAAAAAATTATTTAAATGATCGGCTAAGATTTTGAAATTTAGAATGAAGCAATAACTATTTCAAAACAAAATTTCAAAATGGCTAAGATTTCAAAATTTAGAATGGAGCAATAACTATTTCTGGATGAAATTTCAAAATTTTAAACTTTAAACTAATTAATTGGATGCTTTCCTTGATAATGAATTTCACCAATGAATGCATTTTTTTTTCTACAATACATGTATAGAATTATAAGTAAAATATATTATCCTATTTTATGTTTTTTTCCCTTTTTTTTTAAAAAAATTGCTAATCAATGATCAAAAAGTTTTGTCAATTTTGACATTTGCTTTCAAAAAAATTAAAAATGGCGACAAAAAAATCACAATTTTTTAAAAAAAAAAAACGAAAATGGAAGCTCAAAAATTTTTTTTTCCAAGAATAATTTAAATTGATTTATAGGAAAGGAAGTTAAATCTTAGTAAAGATTTTGTGAATAAAACTTTTCAGCAAGTTGTTCGGCAATAATTTACCATAAATTATTATGGAAGATAAAAGATAAACGTTATTATGCAAATTTTGATGAGAAAAAGAATGATAAGATTTATCACTTATAAGAGTCATGCGAACAAGAAATATGATAATAGCTTTGTCTTATTTAAAGCTGCAGTTGTTAAGAATCAATAATTTGCAAAAATGGAAATTAACAAAAGTGGGAGTTAAAAAAAGTGGAAATTTATGTTGTTTTATTAGCATTCTTCTAAAATACCATATAAATAACACTAATTTTTAATTATTTTCCTACATAAAATCAACTACTCACAACTTTAGTTTAAATTATTAATTGCTAATTAATTAATAATAGTTTCCTTTCGTTTAAATTTATATTATTATTTAATTTAAGTTAACATTATGTGTTATTCATTTAATTACGATAAAATTGTAATATATTAATGGTTAGTCTTTTAGGAAAAAAAAATGATTTAATTTTTAATGAAATATTATAATTTGTACATTTCATTTAGTAATTTTACAAATAAAAATTTTGATTTCAAGACTTTTGCCTCAAATAGTAAAAGTATAAACAATGTTAAGATGGAAAATTTGATGAATATTTTGAATAAACTTGCCGTCCATGTATCATTTTCTATATGCCCCTGAAATTTCAATTCTTCCGGGTATTCAATTTCGCGAAACATAAATGCACCAAGAACAGCATATGCAGCAACTAATGCGCACAATCCAATATGCGAAATGGTAAATCCAAAAAACTATAATTAATTAATTGATTAATCTTTTTTTTTTCTTAAGCAAAAATCTAAGATAATCATTTTTTCATGCTACTTTCTCAAATTTAAGGAGAATTTAAATTGTTATTTTAAATTAAATGTATGACTAGAAATTAAAATAAAATTTTGTAAAGCTTTGAAAAATCAACCAAAAATCCATTTGCGTCTTATTTTTTGAGTTGTTGGTGTTAACTAAAAGAAAAAAAAAGTTAACGCATTAAATTTACAATTGAAAAAAAAAATTTCCCGAAAAAAAAAAGCTTTGCTACGATTCTATCGCTTCAAAACATTTCTTTCGAGTTAAAAAAAAAAAAGAAAAACTAACAAAATTGACAAACTTTTTCTCGAGTTAATTAAAAAAACTAACAAGGAAAAAGTAAAAATAGGAATTAATAAAGCATTTATTAAAATTCAATTTATTGGATGAACAATTGTAATTGTATTATTTCATGCATAATTTTAAGTTTAAATGAGCAATATAAAAGAAGTAAAAATAATTGTTCGAAAAAAAAAATTAAATTAATTGCTTTAATTATTAGTTGAAAATCATGCTAATATCAATTATAAAATAAAATATATTTGAATAGCAATAATTTAAATTTAATTCAGCAATTTAAAATTTGAAAAAAGAAAGCATATCATTTTTTGAAATTTTATTATTCACTAATATCAGTTACGAAAAATATATTTGTATAGTAAAAATTTAAAAAATTAATTGAATAATTAAAAAATTCAAAAAAATATACCTTTTTAATAAATCGAATTGTTTGCAAACAACATAATTGAATTTCGTCGTGCATTTCCAATGGGTGCGTAAACATACGCACCCCAAAATAATTTTACGCAAAAAAATAATTCAAATTTATCGTAATGAACAAAAAAAAAAAAAAGAAAGCAAACTTTTAAAAAGATTTTCAAAATTGATTGAATGCCAAAAAAATTTGATTTTTAAATTTTAGGAATTTTTGAAAAAAAAGAAAAAAAAAATAATTAAACATTATAGCATTTCATGACTAATTTACATCAAACAAAAATAGAGAAAGATATCGATAGGAAGAGAGAGAGAGAGAGAAAAGGATTTGATGGATAAGTATTGAATGAAGGAATCAGTTGAATGAAAGATTATATGATTCGATTGTTATCGATGATTCTTCGTCGTACATCCTTACTTGCTTAAGGCTGGTTCTGTTGTCGTTTATCTGTTTCAGTATTTGGGAAACGAATGAATGGGCATCCATCAGAGTGATGTGAAATAGCAATCTTAGCTTAGGCATAGGCTTAGGCTTAACTCAATAGAAGCCTAAGCTTAGGATATGCTTTAGAATTGGGATAGAATTTAGCATAGATAGAAAGCAAACATGCTATCACATCTTTGTTATCCTCACAAACAACCATTTACCATTCCATTCTAAATCTTTTACAAAAAAAAAAAAAACTTTTGCCTCCTAAACTTAGAAGAAAAACATTGGCCATCTAGGCTATTTATATTTTCTTTTTCATTTCTTCTAACTTCTTATTCCATATTTGTTCATTCCTTATTCCTTTTGTATTTCTTTTTTTTTCAGTTATTAAAAGAAAAAAAAGAATTATAAAACTGTGAGAAATGTATTGGAATGATTAACTAGGCTAGCTAGGCTTTCTAAATATAAAAACATTATTGGGACATAAATAAAAAGACTATAAATGATACAGCTTTACGTTCTTCTTACATTAAAAGTAACATTAGATTAAAGTAAGAAGAAAGTAAAGCTTTAATCAGTTTATAATTTTAGGCATATTTATTGCCAAATGCTATGCTATGGCCTTTTTGGGTTCTAAATCCCAAAGTAAAGCTTTATATCTTTTCAGGCTCTTTCTATTACTTTTCTCTTTCTCTCTCTCCCTCTCTTTTATCCTCTAACAATTCATCTTTTCCATTGAGGAATTTATCTTTTCATAGTCTGCAATGACAATTATTCGCCATTAAAGGCCAAGAAATTTTTATCAATACAATTAATGTACATATATAAGTTTACATACATATATATATATATATATATTTTAATTCCTTTATCAGGCTATCAGTCTAGTAGTATGCAAATTCATATGATAATAATTATAGAATTGCTACGATTTGTTATATTTTTTTTTTAACAAAGTATTACAGATAAATTGATATTGCTTTAGGAATTTTAAATATTCATTAACATTAACAAATTATTAAAATTATGTAAAAAAGTGTAGCAAAGGAAAAAAAAACTTAAAATTATAACTAAAAGTAAAATGAAATGAAATGAAATTCGAACAAAAATGAATTTCATAATTTTATTTAGTTTAAATTAATTTATAAAATATAACAATTATGTTCATAAAGGAATGAATAACAAATACGATATCAATGGAATCAATCATATTATCTCATTGATTTTTGCTTTTTTTTATCAAAATTTTCAATATGAAAAATTTCCTAATACTATTCATATCAATATGCACATTATACTGTAATTTATTAATGTGATACTGTATTATAATTTATATCATTATATACTGTATTGTATGCATGCAATACCATGGAACAATTTTTAAAAATTGTATAGCACAAGTTAAATTGCAAAGAAATTTATTTCTATTTCAGATCTTTCAATTTATTAAAATTTTTTTTAACTTTAGACCAAACAAAAGAAAAAAAATGCAAATTTATCATGTTGATCTTTTAAAAAATATTAAAATTAATTTGCTTTAATTTCTATTATTTCTCCAATTTTAAAAACTTATGTTTAAAATTTCATTTTTATATCAGACTTTTATGAAATAATTCAATCACAACAATATCCATCAAAATTGAACTAAAATTTATTTTATTTTCATTTCATAATGAAATTATGGTGCATAAAAATAATTGCCTTTGACAATTTTTGAAATTGGTGCGTCACAATTCTTGTCACTGTCCGTAAATTGAGCATTCATTAAACGAAGGATGAAATCACCAGATATATGCGCAAATTCATAATTTCCAACTGATGCTACGCAATCAATTTCACTAAAATAGAAAAGGATTGTAATTTTTTTTTTTTTTGCTCATACAAAATCAATTTCCATTACAAATAAAACAATTAATTAATAATTTGGGATAATATAGTAAAATAAAATAGGTAAACAAATAAAGGTAAATAAATAAATAATCAAAATAATTCCAAATAAAAATCTGATAAGATATGACATTTTGAGAATAAATTATTTTATTCCTCAATTAAAAAAAAAAGGAAATTTATTCATCTAATGAAAATTAATCATTCACTTTTAGTCTTTTATTAGAAGGATTTTATAAATAGCAAAAAATATAAAAATAAATAAAACCTGTTAAGACAATTTAAAATTGTCTGTACAAAATTTGTGAAATGTTGGGAAGCCTAATTGATGATTTTCTCCGGATATTTCTCCGGACATATGCTATAAATTTATTCAGTATGTTTGGTGATCAGATTTTCCGGAAATATTTGTTAATGGCATAAAAGGATCAGGAAGCTTTCATAATATTTGGATGGTAACTAAAAAGGAGTCTAACCTTTTCATCTTAAGATAGCAAACGTGAGGTGTCATACAACGTGAAACTTTTAACTTAAAATGTTCCTTGTTAATTTCAATTATACATTTATCAAAATCATCCAACGTTCCAGTTAAAGTGCTATTCATCCGTTGTTTCGAAATGGTTTGAAGCGTTGTTTGAAGTCGTTTTTGAAAATTCCTGAAAACGAATTTTTGATTTTGAGAATGATTACGTTGGCCAAAAAACTGAAAAGTTTGAAAATTCACGTCATCAGATTCATGTGAAATGTGTCACGCATGCCCTTTTTTACTTATCACGTATCATTTTACGCGGCTTATCATGCCTTTTGAAATGCCAAATAGTCTCACGGAATTTTCGATAAATTAAAAATAATTGAAAAAATGGAATTGAAATCATCATCGAGTTTAAATTATTCGCTTAATTAAACGAACTATATTTAATTAACAAATATTTGGAAATTTTTCTTCGTTTTTCTCTTCAAACGCAAGGGACTTTATTTAAATAAACTAAAATTAAATAAACTTAATTAAATAAACTAAAAAAAGCAAAATCAACAAAAAATTAATTTAGAAGAAAGTGGCTATTTACCTATTAAGTAATTGCACCAAATTATTCATATTAATAAATTGTCCTATTGCTTGGTCTCGAAATGAATGTCGCATGTGATAAAAATGTGCTTGATGACATGGAACACGTACCTGTCAACATTCCTATTCTTTATGTAAACATTTTGTTTTATTCTTTTAAAATTAACCTTCAGAAAAATAACACAATTCATTAGGGAAAGAAAAAAAACGAAATTTAAATTAATATTAAATAATACGAAATAACTAGAAAACTTTTTCTTCCTTTTTCTTTTTTAATTAATAATTCTCTCAAATATACTTGTACATAACCAAGACGATTAATCCCACTTTCATGCATATTGACAGTATCCACACGACCTGAAATAACAATCAACAAATTATGTCGTTAATGAAATTTCAAATTTGCATTAAATTGTCGAAAATTCACGTAATTAATGACTGATGTCACATACTATAATATACATACTAAGATGTCACATACTAATGTGTCACATATTAATCTGCGAATAATTGGAAAAAAAAAAGTTCGAAATATAAATGATAAATTGAACATTAAAATTGGTGATAAGTAATGATAAGAAATGTTATATGATATGAAATGATTAGCAAATGATTTTTGAATAATGCATTTTACGTGGACAAATATATTTTACGTAATCACGTAGAGAAGCTTTTATGTAATCGCGACATTTGCGCACATAATGTATACTGTAAGTTAATCACTTTAAATTGCTTGAAAACAATGAATAAAATACGATTTCTTTTTTTTTGCATGTAAAATTTAACTAAATATTTTACGTAATAAGTATAGAAGGCTTTTTCTTAAGTGATTGCGACATTTGCGCAAATTTAATTAATTGAATAAATAAAGTATATTAGTCAGATATGAAGGAATTTAGCAAAGCAGTTATTTCTTCTTTTAATAAATTATTTTATTTATTTTTTTAAATAATTCATTTTTAAATTTGAATTATTATTGACAAACTTTAGAAAATACGCTTGGTGATTTGTTTATAATCGTTTAAATGCAATTAGTGCAATCGTTTAAGTACAAATTAAATACAAAATATAATACAAAATAGAATTTAAATGCAAAATACAATTTAAGTACAAAATACAATTTACATGCAAAATACAATTGAAATACAAAATAAAAATGGATCAAAGATTCATAAGTTTAAAATAAATTTTAAATTAATTTTAAGGATGAAATGAATTATGAAACTTACTTGCATTCACGATGACACGTGTTTTCATACGCCATACTGTACATTCTTTTTTCCTATTTGAATTAATTAAGAAACTGAAATTAAAATTATCCAATTGCAATCCTTGTTCATTTTCCGGTAGTACCATTCGTACATCACGATGCTCAAAGAGGAACGATCCAGCTTGTGGATGCTGATTTGCAAGATTCTAAAAATATAAAATTTAATAAAAGGTAAAATTAAATAGTAATTTAAATTAATCTTATATTATTTTATTATACTAACCCTTATTTACGCTTTATTTTTTTAAGAAAAAAAATCGATTCAATAGGTTAAAGTTATTTTTTTTTTTTTTTAGCTAAAAACATTATTTTTCATTTAACCATTTCACTTTTAATGTTTGTTACAAAAATAAAACGATATTAAATGTTTTTTTTTCAAGCAAAAGTTAAATTATCAATGAAATTTAAGCTAATAAAATTTAAATGAAATTCACAAAGGAAAAGTTTTCAAATGCTTAATCATTTAATAATTTTTCTTCAAACACAACAACCTGTAATATGTCAATAATCACTGTTGAATAAATTTTCATTGGTTGTATTGGAATTAAAATATCATCGAAATCTGTGAATGCTATCATTTCTGCCCATGGCTTAGCAAAAAGTAAACAATTCACATGAGATTCTTCAATTCCTGAAGAAAGTAAAAGGAAAAAAAAAAGCACACAAATTATTTCAATTGAATAAACAAGAAAGATCAGTGACATTTGCTTAAATTAATGAATAATTACTGAAGAAAAAAAAATTTCAAAAAGTTCAATTAAAATTCCATTTTTAAAAATTAAAATATATCATTTTGTTTTTTTTATTTTTTTATTTTTATTTTTTTTTTTGTAGTTTTAATCATAATAAAATAAAATATTTTACCTCTTGATAAAACTAAACCATTTGGATTTTTTATCCGTTAAAATTGGCCACTTTGGCCAATGACGTATTATTACTAATCCTGAAATTGTCAACTAATTTGTTGCCAACCTATTTCATTTTTTTTTTTTTTTTATAAAACAAAAATTTCATCAATTTACATTCATTATTATTGTTGTTACTTATCATAAAATTTAATTCATCACTTCATTTTATACTTAATAAAATTATCAGAATAGAAAAAAAATTATTTTTTTTTCCATCAATATTCATTATCAATTATCAATTATGAAAATTAAATTAATAGAAATGAAAATTAACATGAACATGCCATTATGCTCATATTTTTTAAGTATATTAAATGCATCTTTTGAAATGGATTGTATCGGGATGATAATTTTAGTAGCACCAAGTGCAAGCCATATTTCAATACCAAGAAGTAATATGCGCCATTCGATAAGAGCATATGTTGGTGCCATACAAACGACAAGTTTATGTCGCTTCTCTTCCGATGTCATTTCAATTGGTATTTTAAGTGATCCTTTCACATTATCTTTTGTGCTTATTCTACAATTTTTTTTTTTTTTTAAAAATTCAATTTTCAATGGGATGTCTTAAAGAAGAAAAAAAAAAAAGGAAAAATACTAGCAAAAATGATTGAAAAATATTGAATTTTGGAAAGTAATTATATTACATTAAAATTGTTCAATTAATAAAAAGTTTCATTTTTTTATAAAATTTAAAAAATTTCCAAAATAAGATAGACAATTGCATATATTTGAAAGTAGTTATATTATCTTAAAATTATTCAATTGACAGAAATGTTTGCAAAATTTCACAAAAAAAAAGTTTCACAAGTTAAAAATTTTAAAAATTACCAAAATGGAATAAACAATCTGAATTATCTATGCTAATCAATCAATAAAATAACACAGCAAATATTCAAATTTAATAATTTAGCAGCATTTATGATATGATAATTAAAATTTAAACGAAATAACTCAAGAAAAACGTTTCAAATGTATTGTAAATTTTTAAATTTTCAATTCTAAAAATATATTACAAAGTAAGACGTAGTAAGCTGAAAATAAATTATTAGAAAGTATTTATTAAAATTAATGATATCGTAATATTATTTTATAGTATAAATACTTGACCAGGAAGTATTTGGTAAAATTAATGATATCATGATATTATTTTATAGTATATAAATATTATATAAATAAAAGCATATAAATATTTGTACGAAATTCTAATTTTGATTTATAATTTTAATTTTAATTTTAATTTTATCGAAGAATAATTGGTACCATAAAATAAACAATCATTATTTTAGATAATAAAAATTACCGTATGAATGATAAGGATTGATTTGCAACGTTACATTCAGCAATAAAACCAGCCATCGAGCAAATATCATTTACAAAACGTTTTCCTTGATGTATTCGTTGGATATGAGCTTGGTAAACAAATTGTTTACCATTTTGTGTTGTTGAAAAACAATATAAGCGATATGTTTGTTGTACATCACCAAGAAATTGAAATATCTGAAGTATTAATAGTAATTCATTTTATTTCTTTCTTAAAATTTTTAAAATAATTTTGTGAAATTTTAAAATTTATCATTAATCTAAGGCTAATCTAATAATACGATCATATACATATAGTAACCATAAATGAATTAGCTAAAATTCGAATTCATTTGGAAATATAAATGATAGTAAAATGACCACATAATTTCCTGGGATATTTTGTTCGATGTGATTTCGATGAAAAGCACCAAAGATTATTGGCCTAGATGGATTTTGTCGTGATAAAAATGCATCACCCATATTTTTTAATGTCCAAATATTGGTTGTACGGTAATAGAGTGCTATAGCACATAATAATCCAGCTAATATTAAGCAGATTTTTGAAAAGAATTGAATTAAGATGAGAAAATTGATGCGTAATTGGTATGGTAAGTAGAAAAAACGGAATAAACGTCGATAAATTAACATTATCGATGAATTCATCAAATTGATAACATAAATTGGAACTTATTTCATTCCTGTAACTTTATCAATTTATCATTTTAATCAATGAAAATGTTTATTTGCCTTCATGAATAAAAAAATTATTTTATTCTTGTATTTTAAATCATTTTTAATCACTTTATTCCTGCAGGCGCATTTGTTCCATGTTATGAGTTACGACAATTGACATATTATAGAAAAGCAAAGGAATTTAGCAAATTAAAGAAATATGATAATCTTCGAATAATACAAACACACATACACACACACACACACACACACATGTACGGGCGTCATGAAAATTAAATTAAGAAACAGAAAAGACCTAACAATTCAAGTATTTGAGTTAGCAAAAGGAATCTCAATAATTTAAGTATTTGAGTTAGCAGAAGGAATCTCAACAATTCAAGTATTTGTGTTAGGAAAAGGAATCCTAATAATTCAAGTATTTGAGTTAGGAATCTTAACAATTCAAGTGTTTGAATTAGCAAGAGGAATCTAGTAATTCAAATATTTGAGTTAGCAAAAGGAATCTCAATAATTCAAGTATTTGAGTTAGCAGAAGGAATCTCAACAATTCAAGTATCTGTGTTAGGAAAAGGAATCCTAATAATTCAAGTATTTGAGTTAGGAATCTTAACAATTCAAGTGTTTGAATTA
>NW_018108474.1:12443-18888 GCF_000183805.2 Loa loa
AGGAATCTTAACAATTCAAGTGTTTGAATTAGCAAGAGGAATCTAGTAATTCAAATATTTGAGTTAGCAAAAGGAATCTCAATAATTCAAGTATTTGAGTTAGCAGAAGGAATCTCAACAATTCAAGTATTTGTGTTAGGAAAAGGAATCCTAATAATTCAAGTATTTGAATTAGCAGAAGGAATCTTAACAATTCAAGTATTTGTGTTAGGAAAAGGAATCCTAATAATTCAAGTATTTGAGTTAGCAGAAGGAATCTTATTCTAGATAATAAATGATTGATGATGGAAGAAATAAGACAAAATTAAGTATGCAAAAAAAAATACGAAATGAGGATTTTCGACAAAAAATTGAAATTTATTGAAATTAGAAAGAAATGAAAGAAATATTTTGCAATTGAAGAAAATGTTAGACAAAATAGATGAAAAAAGAAAATGTATATTTCAAAGTTGAAAAATTTAATTTTAGTAAAAAGTATAATTATTTATTTGAAAAAAAAAATAACAGCACAAGTACTTAAATGCTGCTTTCAAATGACTGATACGGTATACGCTTTCGAATGATTGATACGGTATGCGTACTACAAACAATTTCAAGATTATCGCATGAATTAATTAAATTACATGATTATCTATTATTGTTGTCATGCTTGTGATAATGTAGCAGTTATTTATTACTTTAAAATGATTGATATTGCATGTGTACGCATAATTATGTAGGTTATGGTATTATCGTAAATCATAAACAACTTTGCTACATTGTTACACTATCGTATTCTACATACTATTAGGTACAGGTACATTATCGTATTCCACATACTATTAGGTACAATTACCGTAAATCCTTATCAATTATGGCTAGGCCTTGCAAGCAAAGATTTGAGAAGGGTTCTATCCCGGCTGCTGCACAAGTTTTTATGACACGAAAAACCCATACAGTAAATCTGGATTTTTTTTTTTGGGTAAGACACAGTTTATACGGAACTGGCCATAGCTTTTGCTTTTGAAGTTTATCTGCCAGGGCCTAGCGAGTTAGCATAGTTGTAGTGAAATCCTTAGGATGTCAGTTTTATTCCAGTATCCTTCTTTTAAATGGATGGACCTTACAGGGTTAGATGGATGACCTCTACCTACCCCGGTTTTGAGCTATCCCTCTTTTAGGATGTGACGGAATGGATAGCGAGCTCATCCAGCCTGTGAACATGCTTAATCTTCAGTTGAAATCTATCTGATGATGAGAAACTTTATCAGCGGTACAAGTTACTGTTAGCATAACTCGTAACCTCATTAGCACATTAGCGCCTAAAGATTCTTCCTCGTAACAAGCGGATATCCGTTCCAGAACAATTTATATATAATGTACATTGCTAAAATTTATTTATTGCCTAAGATTTATCACTTATCATATGTATTTTTCTTTTTATCACTTATTTTATCAATCACTTCTTTTTGAAATGATTGTATGAACTCTTTCATAACTTTTTTAATAAAATCATAAGGTTCACAAAAATTATAAAACTAACAAAATTACGTAAATTGCCACTAGTATTTCATATTCCTTTTTTATCACCCATCTTATCTATTATCATTAATCTTACCTATTACTTCATTAAATGATTATATGAACTCCTTCAGAATTTCTTTAATAAAATCATAAAATTAACAAATTACGTAAACTGTCAGTAGTACTTTATAATCATTTGTTATCACCCATCTTACCTATTATCACTTAGCTTATCTATCACTTTTTTAAATGATTATATGGATTTTTTTTACAACTTCTTTAATAAAATCATAAAATTAACAAATTCATATAAATTATCGCTCGTATTTTATATTAAAAAATGTTCACTTACTTATTATTATTTGCTATTTTTTTGATAATTTTATGGAATAAAAAAAAAAACGAAGAAATGGAAATGAAACTCATAATCAAATACATAAAATAGAAGGAAATTGAATAGGTCAAATCTTTTCCTTATCATTGATAATCATCACATCTTTCAAATATCCTTTCTCCATATAAGATTATCTCTCTTTTATCATCATTTTTCTATCATA
Organism: Loa loa; assembly: GCF_000183805.2. Classification (NCBI taxonomy): domain Eukaryota; kingdom Metazoa; phylum Nematoda; class Chromadorea; order Rhabditida; family Onchocercidae; genus Loa; species Loa loa. The sequence continues at coordinate 14,504 of NW_018108474.1, forward strand.
TATTTCCTACATATACATATACCTTTTTATCTCTCTCTCTCTCTTTTATTAATTAATTATATCTTCTCGTACGAATATTTTTAATCATATTATTAAATAAAATTTTATTCCAATTATTAAATACAAAAATAATCATGATAATTTTGATTTTTCTTAATTTATAAAATATCAATTATATGCAAATATTTTATAAGTTTTCAAATAAAATTTTCAATTAATGTTTAAAAAGTTAATTATTTGCATAATTATGAAGAAGTAATGAAAAATTTGATTTAAATGTAATGTAAATATATTTTTAATAAATATTATCATTTGTATTTTGATAGTTGAAATGATCGAGCAAATACTGAAAACATTAAAATTAACATGTGAAGGAATTTAAAAGCAAAAAAAAAAAAAGATTTCAAATTTACATATTGTAAAATGTTCATTAAATAAAAAGCGTAAAAAATTAAAATAAAAAAAAAATAAATAATCTCATGATTCTGTAGATGATTATCAATAATTATCAAGTTATGATAATCATTATATTATTGCTGTTTCGTGATAATTTTGATAATATTCTCAATATTATTTCAGTAAATTATAATAGAATATTCCCGAATTTCAATTGATTTTTGCAACTATTAACATAAATTGTTAATTTATCATTATTTGGAGCATCAGATTAATAGATAAGAATCGATGTTAACTGTTAGCGAAAATGTAATTAAAGTTGCAAACTAAGTTTTGTGACAAAATTCTGTGTCATTGTCATTATCGATTATCAAATGTCCTTATCAAATAATTTCATGCATCCTTTCGTTTCGCATGAAATTCCATTTTTATGGACATTTTGGTTCAGTCAATTGATGAAATCAAAAATTACTGAAAAATCATTAATAAAGTAATGCATTAAATGCATGCATGTATGCATGATGCAATTGCAGTTTGCAAGTACATACAAACTATAGCAAATTATTTTTCATAAAATGATAGCAATATGTATATAATTATCATTATCATTTTCATATGTTTCATATGATTCATTGCATACTTATTAGATTTGAGAACAATTTAATTGTTATCATTTCTTTTTTTTTTAAATTTGTTAAACAATAATTTTATTCAAAAAATTTTCAGCAAATAATTTACCAATTATTCTTTTTATTTCTTTTTTAAAAATAATTAAAATTGAAATTTTCATATAACTTGAATTTTTCTGATAAATTTTTAAAAAACTGAAATTTTCGAGCGATTGGAAAAGTTTCATTCTTCATTGGCTAATAAATGAATTTTTTAAAAGTATAAAATTTATTTTTAAATAAAATTTATGAATGATTCAAAAAATTGTTTATATCAATGATTGTTATTTACATTGCATCATCGATAAATCATTATTGTGCAACAAAACAACAAAAAAAAAAATGCCTTCTTTTTTTTTAAAAAAAAAAAGCTTTTTTTCTTTTTAGCTTTCCATTTTTTAAGCTTTCTTTTTTTTAATTTAACGATGATCCCGATTTAACAGCCTTATCATCATTAATCAGTTCGATTATCTGTTAGGATGATTTTGAAATAATTATTCCAAATATTATCTATCATCTAATTGATGAAATTTAAATCCATTTTATAAGCATATGATTATTTTCTTCAATGATATCCTATGTTGATAACTAACTCCTGAGATTGTTATCTTTTTAAATGATAACTTATTTTTTTTGTAAATAATTATTGTGACCACTATTAAAATTATTATTTATCATTTATCATAAGCACTTATCATGGTTCATCATGCTCATTCAAATACATTTTTATCATTGTTCCATCAAAAATGATGAAATTCTATGGACTTTATTGATATTGATATTGATAATTGCTATTGATACTGGTACTGGTATTAATAGCTTTGGTAATTTTTTAGTTTTTTTTTTTTCTAAGATTTTACAACAAAAAGTAGCGATTAATTTGCTAATTAATTAATTAAATGGCTGATTTAAACAAATATTAATTCCTATCCTTTCCTCATATATTAAAAATCCATTTAATGTATTAGTAAAATTTTAATTAAACCCTTATCACAATTATTCAAATAAATGAATATCTTTTACGTTGGAAATGAAATTTCTCAAATTATCGATTAATTTTAATTTAACAGAAATAAAAATAACCTAATTTTACACTCATCAAATGTACCAATTTATTCATCAATAGAAATGCAACGTTATGTTAAAACATCGCTCAATTACACTATCCACAGAAATTGTCATCATTCAATTATCAAATAACATTCATTCCATCATCATTTATCATTGTAATTAGCGAATTAATCCTTTCTAATTCTTTTGATCATTACTAAATTACAATTTATCATTTATCACTATCGCTTATCATTACTTATCATTCTACTCACTGGATTTGTATTTTTCATCTTTATCATTTATCATTACTGCTTTAATATTTGCCGCATAGTTAAATTTTAGGCAAATTATTTTAGATAAATTTTTTATAAACATTAATTTTGTCGATTACTTTTTAGACAAATTATTTTAAATAAAATTTTTATTTAAACGTTAATTTTATATATTATCTTTTAAATTTTATATACAATTATTGCAGGTGCATATTCAAAAAAAAAATATAAATGGATGTGACTTTATCTGTTACACGTATGATATATTAATTAAATATATAAGCAATATTTTGCATATTTTATCTTTAAATGGAGGAATTATTTGGTGGTAAGTGAGTTTTAGTAAAATGTAATAATTTTTAAAAATTCATTTCCTTTTTTTTTAAATTTAATTCCATTACATTTTATTTTCCATTTAACTATTTTCTTATTTCTTTCCATTTTTTTTGACCATCAAATCATTCATAGTAAACCTTTTTATACGTTATGAATAAAATTTCATTCTTCTTTTTTTCAACTTAAAGAATTGCTATTTTGCTTTGAAAAATTTCATTTCCCTTCTTTCATCATCCATTGATAAATACTTTTACTTTTATACCATAAAATAATCACTTCAATATTTCGTTATCATTAATATAATTATTCTCACAATGCTTACCATACTTTCAGTTATTGAGTATTCAAATTTTGCTAGCTAGATTTAAATCTTATTATGCTTATATCACGTTTATTACAACATTTCTACTTAACTGATTTAGCATAAACAAAATTAAATTTGATCTGTGCTGTTAGTATTAATCAAAGATCAGTGATCAATGTGCTGCATTATTAATAAACAAGCGGTTTACTGTTTATTGATTGATAAAGTAATTGATGAATAACTTATTTGCATCTTTCATTATTTTATAAACTAACAATTGTGTAAAGGTATAATTTAAATTCGAATTTAAATTATCAAAGATTTTGTTAATGTTTACAGACAATTATCACAATAAGTTACCTTAATAGCATGCTTAAATTTTTTCCACATTAATTAATTCAAATAATCAATTACTTATTTTTTCCGTTTCATTTCTTTTTCGTTTTTACTCAGTTATCTTGCAAAATTTGCAATAAATTAATGAAAACTTCCAATGAATTTCAATTATATTTGCATTGAACATTTCAAGCAATTATTTTAATTAAAGAATTTGGAAAAAAAATGAAATATATATAAATTAGAAAAATTAATTTTAATCGTTAAATTGATACATTCAATTATTCGATCATTGAATTAACACTATAACAAATTTATTCTGGTAATTCGATAAAATATTGATTTCTTAAATTAGCTTATTTCCATTTTTTTTTTTTTGACAATAAAATTAGTAAAAAATGAAAATTAAATGTAACAATTGTTGTTAATTTTAGTCAAATATTGAAGTTTACCTTTTTCATTACACTAATGGAATGATATTTGAATACGATGAGATGAATGGTTTTGCCGAATATTCATTGTCATTTGTGATTACAAATATTTCACATTGTAATCTTTTCCGTTCCATTTCCTTTTTACAATAAATTGATAATAAGCAAAGCATTTTCATCTTATCATTGACAGCATTCTCATTTTATCAGTGACAGTATTTCACATCTGATCAATGATAGTTTGTAATTTACAAAATGCATCAGCTGTTTGGTGAAATGTTTTAATTTGATAGATTCTTATCTTTTATTTTATCTCTTTCAATAATCTCAATATTGGGAAAAAGATTTAAATATTTCAACGAATTTCATTTAGCAATTAACAATTGTCGATTTAATTAGTTGTTTTTGAAATTAGTTATACGTGGATTTTATGGCTTTCAGATGTGCTATTACTATTATTATTATTACAATTATTGTTGCCATTACTATTATTATTATCATTATTATTATTATTACTATTATTACTATTATTATTATTATTATTATTATTATTATTATTATTATTATTATTATTATTATTGTTATTATT
>NW_018108474.1:19163-21679 GCF_000183805.2 Loa loa
TTATTATTATTATTATTATATTATTATTATTATTATTATTATTATTATTATTATTATTATTATTATTATTATTATTATTATTATTATTATTATTATTATTATTATTATTATTTTATTATTATTATTATTATTATTATTATTATTATTATTATTATTATTATTATTATTATTATTATTATTATTATTATTATTATTATTATTATTAATTAGTGTCGATTATTGTTGAGAGATAATTTGCGAAATAAACACTTGTTTTCAATGCTAATATTATCAAGATTATCAGTAAATTATTATCAACACCAATATTATCAGTGATTATTTGATCATTTGCAAAAATTCCAGATTAAAAATGATGGATAATTTTTGTTAAATTAATATATTGATATATTTTCAAAATAATAAAAAACTATCTTAGTTATATCTTGATTTTAAATTGATTTTGATTAATTGTTAATGCAAACATCATTATCAAATTCATAAAAAATATATAAACAAAAAATGGGAAAGATAATTTATCACTAAATTAAACATAATATTATCAATTTGTCTAATGTATGCTAAATTACATTATCAGTAACATTTCATTCATTTTTTTTTTTTTTTGATTGTTGAAATATTTCGAAAAATCTTTTTATTTTATTGTCAATTTAATTATTTGCATATGATGAAATTAGAAATTCTAAAATGTAACCAATTTTAAAATTTTTGAAAAAATTTAGTAGAAATGGAATGAATTGATGCAAAAGACTACTTGATTAGGCAATCATTTTGAGGAAGAATAGATATGATTAAGTCATAAAAAGAAATGGATGGTTGTTGAATATTCTCCAGAGGATAATATATTCAGACTATAAAAATTGCCTTATCCATCCGAATTGGTTTCATTTAGCTTTCATCCAACAGATTACTTCATTTTTCTTCCCATTTACATTTAGGCTATACTATGAATTTAATCTTTTCTTATCACTAAATTAATTTTTCCTTCCTTTTTCTTTTTTTTTTTTTCTTGTTCAATTTATCAGAAAGAAGTAAAAGAAGAAAAAATCTTTTAATGTAAATGCTAATTTTCTAATTTTTGAATTTTTCATTTCGATATAATATTTTATTTAAATTATTAAAATATCCACCAAAAAATATTGTGCCAATTTTAATTGCATTATTTTATCATTAATATAATTAGTATAATTGGTTTCTTTTAATTAAAGCAATTTCTCCGCATTGTATAAGTCAGATTATCACCTCATATTTTTTAATAAAATTTACTTATTTAATTGATCTAATTGATAGCTTAATTATTCAAACTAATTATACCAAATTATTCTTTCTTAGTTGAATTGTAAGTGACGAAATTGGTAGTAGTATTAATTTGAAAATTATGTTAATTAGAGAACGATGTTAGACGAATTAACATGAAGTCAAACTTGGGTGTAATTAATCTGGTGCAATAGTATTAGAAGATCTGTTAGCAATAATTTGCATACAGCAATAATTACATTAATATATTTCAAATTATCTTACGTACGTCATATGGATCACGCAATTTCGAAATAATTTAAACGTTTTACACAAATTTCTGTATTCATTAAATTGGAATAATTTATTTAAAAACATGATTTAATAATTGAAATTAATGAAAGATATAAGAGTCCTATCAACAAAAGTTAAAAAAAAACTTTTTGGCTTAATTTAAAATAAATTTTTATAAAATTAAAATTAGTACTAATTTTGAGAAATGGTGTAATTATGCAGATAAGATTTTATAAAGCATAGAAATGAATAATTACATTGCAATCGTTAAATTTAACGATCACTTACAACTTATCACTTAAAGAAGGAAATGAAAATATAAACAAGAGATATGAATTGAAATATAATTTAAAATTAATTTATTTATAAAATTTAAAAACTGGCTAAACAATAGAGAGGAATAAATTGAACTTTTGTTTATTAAATTAACAAACAACGGCGTTTATCTTAGTGTAAAATATTAGAAGATTTCACTAAGAATAAAATGCTAATTGCTATGTAAATATTTGCAAGCAATTAGCTAATTACGAAACAATTAGTTAGCAATTAGCTAATTAATTAGTTAATTCATTTTGTGATAAGTTATGGCGATATTCAATAGTTTAAAAAATTTTTAAATTCAAATTTTTTCGCCAAAAGGAAAAAAAACGACAAAAGAACATTGGAAATTTTATATTTGAATGGAATGAAATTTTTTGATGAGAAATGAACAACGAAAACGTTTGATTGATTTAAACGATCCAATAAAAATTTAGTTGATAAAAAAGAATTTAAATTGGTTAAAATGAAATTCGAAATAAGGAAGCTTATCAGTTCAAAACGATCATCAAACAATATTTTCAAGCTTTTTATTCATTTCAAAAAAAAAAGCGAATTGACCATAAAATTTGAAAAAAAGAAAAACAACAATTTCAAATGGTTTACTGCCATTCAATGAATACGACATTGCTTTTTTTTTTTTAATTGACATTTGCTTTTTTTTTTTTTTT
>NW_018108474.1:22030-26248 GCF_000183805.2 Loa loa
TTTTTGTAATATCATCCTTTGATGGTAATGATATGCCTTCAATCTAACCGAATCCCTATTAACCATCTCTTACTTTGATCCTCTTCTTTACATCCTTTAACCATCATTTCTTCTTATCATTTTTCATCAATCTATAAAACAATTGTTATCATCAATAAATATCTTTGATTAATTTAATAAAAATAAATTAATTTAGCTAATTTAATTTAATACTTAAATTTATTATTTAAAATATCAAAGAAAAAAATGTAGTAGTATAAAAAAAGGAATGAAAAAACTAATTGATTAAATGAACTTAACCTGAAATATTTTTATTTGAAATAATTTCTACATATATATATATATATACAAATGAATAGATACTTAAATGTTGAATGACTTTTTCATCCTTCACATCCTTTTCTTTTTTCTTCTTTTTTTTTCCTTCTTCTTTTTGAAAGCAATCAAAAATTGATTCCGATATTGCCGGACCAAACCAATAAATGGACCTTACCTCCTGCTGTGACAAACACATTTTACCTTCATTGTATACTTTATTTGACGAAACTATTTCCGGTAAAGCAATCACATCATCCCATTTCCTACTTTTCATCCTTTTTTTTTTTTTTTTTTTTTAATTTATTTACATTTTTCAATAAAAGATTTTGTAGTTTGCATAATTAACTTTGCAACGATTGAATTATTTAATTATTCAATTTAGAATTAATACTTTGTTTACAATAAAACCAGCATATGTGCATTATATTTAATCAAATTTTGTAAAAGATTAAATAAATTTAATTATTTATTTTTAAATCAGTACTTTGTTGATAATAATACTAACATATGTGCCATCTTGTTAATATTGCCTAAATTATGAATCAATTTCTACACATCCTCCATATTAATTAATTAATTAATTAATTAGTCGAAATTATTTATCAAAATAATCGTTAATAATAATCACCGATAATTACATATATTTGCTTATGATTATGATTATGATAATGATATTATGATTATGATTCCTTATGATTATTTTGTTAACGATGATTACTTGTTAGCAAAAATAAGTAATAAAATATTATTCATCTTAATACATAAAAGTAATACATCATATATTAAGTTTATTGTTTTAATGAATATTTTTAATTAATTTATACCATTATCAAGGGAATCATTTTTTCTTTTTTTTTATCAGATAATGTTAAATAGATATGAATTATTAGAGAAAGTAATAGTATGAAAAAAAGAGTGTTTTCTTATCAAAATAATATTAAATGATTATCAATGAATTGATATTTTATATTATAAAAATGATAATTCAAGATTATTTTCAATACTTTTTCTTCTAACATTTTAATTATGAATTTTCTATTTAAATATTTAAGATTAATTTATTTGAACAAAAAAAAAGTGTTCTGTAATCTGTAATGTGCTTAGTTTAAAATAATAATTTTAAAAAAATTTTTAATTTAAATTAAATTAAATCTATACACTATACATACCGATAATAAATCTTTGTTATTTTATGTGTATTTTATGCAAAATCATTTTTCAATTGAAATTTTATTGCTAAATTACTTAAGTAATTTTATGAATAAATTAATGACATAACAAATACGTCATATCAAAAAAAAAATTACTCCTTACTGTAAAATACTTTTAAAAATAAAATTTGATTAAAACACCCAAAATAGTAATTGAAATAATCGTTTTATATTTTTAGAATATATTTATTTGTTAATTATTATTTCATATAATTTCTTTTTTCCAACATTTTCCTTCCTTTTCTTATCTTTCATATTCTTAAATTTATTCAAATAACGAATTATTTGTATCTATTCCCATTATCTTTTATTGAATTCATTCCATTTCTTAATTTATTGATTTTTCATCTCTTTTTTTTTAAGAAAATTATTATTTATTTATGCTAATTATCATTTTAATTATCAAATTATTACTTACATATTTGTTAAGTAACATTTTTTTTTTTTGTATTAATATTGTCAAATTAATGCAAAAAAAAAAAAAATAAAGAACAAATAATTGTAGTATTTAATGGAAAAATAAAATTTAAGAAATAAATGAATGTGATCAAATTTGGAATAATTTTTAATTTTAGGATATTTCTGTTGACATGATGTCGTCGTTATTGTCATCGCTTATTGTTTAGTGAACAGATTAGGATAAGAGTGGACATCCTGCATTCCCATATAACCTCCACAAAATCAATCTTTTGTATCAATTGTCCATCCATTGGTTAGATTATATGCCTAAATTCAATGGTAGCCACTCTTTCTATCATCCAAAAATAAACAAAACATTTTGATGCATATCTATCCATCTATCTGATTATTTGTCATCATTAATTATATTCGTTCTACATTATAATAAATTATTTCTACCCATGTCGAATTATTTTATTCTATTATAAAATTAATTAATTACCAATTAATAAAAATTTTAACAAAAAAAAAAAAAATTGTCCTCAAATAATAATCAATCTTTTTTTTTTCTTTGGTTTAGAACAAAACTTACAATTTTCCTTTTAAAATTAAAATAAATTCATAAAAAATTACAACAAAGAAAGGAAAATGTATTAATTATTTAAATATATTAATTATTAAATATATGCAAAATCAGATCTGATCCATTTAAAAATAATATTCAAATGATCAGATCAAATTTGATCCAAATCATTTCAATATCAATTGCATAAATTAACAAATGAGAATTGTTGTTATACCAAAAGATTTGACATTATGGTGACCCATCCAAATGTAACATTATTGGCATACTTTCATCCATAAAATGCATAATTGCTCATTCAAGTTGACATGTCACAATTATGGTTATTAAATAAGTTATTAACATATTGAGCATATCCATCAGTAAAAACTATTATTATACCAAATGGTTCAAAACTTGTTGAATAGAAAAAAAAAAAAAAAAGACGGATGTAGTCGACCTTAGTCCATCTGTCATTGTCATTTTTAGTCTAAATTTAGCAGGTGTCATGGGAGAAATGTATAACGCTTAGAAAGCATGTCAACATTATATCATATTTTGAAAATGAAACCATTCATATAAATTACAACCTTTTGGGAAATATTCATTTTGTTTGATGAATTTTTTTTTCCTCAGAAAAGAAAATTTTTTTCATTTTTAAAAATTCATCTCGCATTTTATTATACTGAAAACTTAATTTTTTTTTTTTTTTGGAGGAATTTCTCAAAATTAAATTCTAAAAATAGCATTCATATAATTCATACATCAATGTTATCAACAAATTATTAGAGAATTGAATATGACAAAACCATATATATTTATTATTAAGAAATTTAAATAATTGTCATTTTATTCTTTTCATTTCATTTTTTCCATTCAACTACTAACTTTGCACTTTTTTTTCTTCAATTAAATAATTTTTCAATAATATAAAATTATAAGTTTTAATCATAAAAAAAAGAAAAAAAAATTCTTTCATATGCAAAACATAAATTAAAATTTTATTTAATTTTATGAGAATTTAATTTTATGAGAATAATTCCATTTGAAATAAAGCATTTTTTAATTAATAAATTAATTGTTTTCCTTTTAAATCAAATTTTACAAAATATTGTCAAATATTTCAAGCTTTTCTTAATATATTGTAAAAAAATTTGAAATTGTAAAATACCATTGAAAGTTTTTTTTTCTTCTTAACTACGATATTAATTAAATATTAATATTATATTTAGTTGAAATAATAATTTAAAATAATGTTAACAGATTTTTCATCATTTATAAAATTTTTTTTAAGTAAAAAAATTTTTTAAGTAAAACTGATCCTAAAAGTTTTAAGTTTTTAAGTAAAACTGATCCTAAAAGTTTTAAGTTTTTAAGTAAAACTGATCCCAAAAGTTTTAAGTTTTTAAGTAAAACTGATCCTAAAATTCATTCAATCGATTCCATCATTTATTTCATCATATACAATTTAGAAATTAAATTGGAGAGAGGGAGAGGGAGTGAAAGAAAGAGAGAGAGAGGAAGAGAGAGAGAGAGAGAGAATCTACCATCTAAATATTCATCTTCATCACCTTGACAAACCATAGAATTATGTATAATATTAAGAGAATATCAACAAAAGCAGTTATATATTTTTTATTGAAAAAAAAAAAATCGATTAAATTATAATCTTTCATCTCCCTCTCTCTTTCTTCCTCTCTCTCTCTCTCTCTCTCTCTACTCTCTCTC
>NW_018108474.1:27157-28315 GCF_000183805.2 Loa loa
ATCATCTGCAAGCATTTCCTGATTGTAAATCTATAAGGAATTATGGTATAATTATCATTCCATTACTGGTTTTCAAATAAGTCATTAATTAAAGTTTATACCTAAAAATGGCTTATTATATCATAGTTTTTATTATCAGCGATTTTTTTGTTTGTTATCAACAATGTTCATAATTTTGTTATCAGTAATATTTGCTATCAGTAATAGATGTATAATTTCCATTACTGTTTTCAAATAAGTCATTAATTAAAGTTTATACCTAAAAATGGCTTATTATATCATAGTTTTTATTATCAGCGATTTTTTTTGTTTGTTATCAACAATGTTCATGATTTCGTTATCAGTAATATTTGCTATCAGTAATAGATGCATAATTTTGCATTTATATTTTAGAAATCCATTGATACATGTAATATCTTTTGTTGTCACTAATATTCATGATTTTGCTATCAGTAATATTTGTTATCAATAATAGATGTATAATTTCCATTACTGTTTTTCAAATAAGTCATTAATTAAAGCCTATACCTAAAAATGGCTTATTATGTCATAGTTATTATTATCAGTTATTATTATCAGCTTATTATGTCATAGTTATTATTATCAGTGATTTTTTTTTTTTGTTATCAGTAATATTTGTTGTCAGTAATAGATGCATAATTTTGCATTTACGTTTTAGAAATTCATTGATACATGTAATATCCATTGATATTATTTAATCAAATATTTTATAGTGATAATTGAATAGTTATATTTGATGGTGCAATAAGATGAAAGAAAATTGAATAGCTAATAGAGGTAAAAAGATAGGCTGTGAATGTTCACGATGGTCAAAGTATACAAATTTGGTGATTACTTCTTTTGATTCAAAAGTGGTTTGAAGTGGGTAACGGGATAAGATGCAGTAATGAAGTAAGAAAGCTGAATGGTTGGTCATCAGAGTGGACGATCAATTGTCGTCGAGTTTGTGTTTCAAGAGGATGAAATCGTTCCCTCGAACAAAACTGATTGCAAATCCTTATCCTCCTAATAAGAACCCCCTCTCTATTCTCAATCTTCTCCTCTCAAAAATCCTTTCAACTTCCTTTTTCCTCTTCCTCCTCCTCTTCTTTCATTCTTTTAAGCCTATTTATTTCTATTCCTTTGATTTGCTTTTTT
>NW_018108474.1:28455-32672 GCF_000183805.2 Loa loa
TTTTTTTGTCATCTTATTGTATCGCTAATTTTTCTTTTTTTTCACCTTCAAAAAATATTCAATATTTAACTTTTTTTTAATTTCAAAGTTTGACCAATTTTATTGTCCAAAAAAAAAGTGTTCGCTATGAACTGCCATTTTGTTAGCAAACAATTGTGATTTAAAAAGTCTTAAAGCTCTTAAAGCTTTAAAATATTCCTATGAATAAGTTTTAGCTAATACTTAATACTTAAGCTTCTTTAACATTTTAAACAATGCAAACATCGATTTCTCCTAATGTTAACTTTTTTAATATTATTTCAAAATATCAAGAAGAATTGTAAGAAAAAAAAGAAAATAATTTTGATAATTGCAAAAATTTCATCTTTTCATTAATTAATAGCTAAAATTATCAAACTTAGCAATGGGACATTTATCATTTTATCATTAAAATTGATCCCATGCATATCATTGATAATTAATAATTCAAATATTCAAATATTTGATATTACAAAGTTTGTTTCGTTGTTGTTTTTTTCGTTTTTTTTTTTTGTCTAATATTGGTAATTGCAGTTGATAAAGGGCCAAGAAATAATTATGGCCCAGTGAATGTTTAATACTTCAGGCCTACTTATTCCTTCATATATTACTGTCAGCATTCATTCCTAAAATATTACTAATGTGACAATTTCATATCTGTCTTTGACAAGCCTTTCTTTATCCGGAAATTGTTATCGCTACTACAACCTTCTTAATAAAGTCTGATTATGATTGAAAAAAAAAAAGGCAAATGAACGAATTTTCTATTTCCATTTCTAATTTTTTATCTTACTTCTGTTTAATTCCAAATAATTTCCTTATGATTAATTTCGATACAAAATTGAGTGAGTCATCCCAAGAAGCTAATTGTCACTCTAATTCCTTTTTTTTTTTTTGTTTCAAGAAATACATTGATGAGAATTTCAAATTCATCAGGTAATCAAAAATACCATTTACAGTATACATTCAACCTCGACCTAACCTTTCTGTCCGTTCTTCTTGTCCTCTACCAAAATGAATCTCAGCAAATGTCCTTGATTCTTGATGATATTGTCTGAATGAGGTTGCAGTCTGTCAAATATTCAGTGACTAAACCAATCATTTAGCATATTTTTGATTTACATTCGAGAAAATTCGAGAATACTCGGTTTAAGTTAAACGAATATTTCGAAATTTTTAAAATATTTTATAGTATTAAAAGGAGTGTTATTTCAAAATCTATAGCATACATTAATACTTAAATAACCTAAATAACGTTAGTTATTTAAATAAGTCAAATGTGTCAAGCTTTGATAAGTATATTAAACATTGATAAGTATGTCAAATTTTAGTAAGTATGTCATAGCCTTTGAAGTATGGCGCATATTTAACCGTTAAATTACTTTTTAATATTAAAATTTGCATATGTTACATGATGTTAAATCTTGATTAAATTAAATTAAAGCGAAATTCGGGAAATTATTTAGCATCATTCAAGTTTTACTTGTAATTTGAGGGTTTATGTTCGTTTTTTCTTTTTTCTTTTTTCTAATCTTTGATCAATTAGTGGATAAAGTTGTCGTGACAAGATGTCGTGACAAGATTGAAATTAAATGAAATGAATTAATCAAAGCATAATGATTTAATCGTGTTTATCATAAATTATCAAAATATATTTAATATCTGAGAAGATTTTTAATTTTCTTTTTTGTTTCCAATTTTGTCATAGCAAAGTATTTTTTAAATTGAAATTGAATGGAAATTTAAGATATCAAATGTTGATTGATTTCTTGAAATAATCATTAATCAATATGATAATTGTTGAATGTGTGAATTAAGTTAGTAATTTAATTTTATCAGCAATTTAATTACATTAACAATTTGTTCATTGCATGTTGATAATACAGGTGATAATGTTTCACATTTCGTCTTGTTAAAACTTCAAATCTCATATACCAGTGTGATATGGTAAGTTAATTGTCGCATGTGTAGTTGGAAAATTTGAAGTTTGTTGAAAATTCTCTCAGCGGTAATTTGATTTCAACCAGTAGATCGGCGGAATAATTATGAGAATTGCAAACTACTTCTGAGCCTTTTTTCTCCTTGCTTCATCCAAAAGAATTAAATTTTTTTTTTTCCAAAATTTGCGAGAAATAAGGCAAACTGGAAAAAAAAATCAAGCGAATTAACTTTTCAAAATTAAAATTTTATAAAAAAAACTTTTCGTCCATTTCGTTTACAAACAAATTCATGTAAATTTTCAATTTTTCTTTTTATCATTTTTTCCTTCTATCATTTAAAAATTTCTTCAGAAAAAAATTTTTACTTTTTATTAAAAAAATTTTTGCCGCTATTTTACATTTAATTCTTAGGTAAAATTTTACCTATTCAGCGTGTAATTTAGGTGCTAATGAATGATTAAATTAATGTTAGAAATGTTAAAATAAAATTTAATGGTAAGTAAAATTTTCTCCTTTAACAATTACTAAATTGTGAAATTATTAAATTAATTACTAAATTAATTTTAATCATTAAATTAATTGAAAGCAAAAAAAAATGCCAAAAAAAACTTTGAAGTAAAAAATTCGAAAGGAAAATTTTTAAATAAAAAATGGAAACTTTTTTTTTTTAAGCTAGGAAAAGGGAAATTTATAAAATTATATTAAATTTTAATATAAGTAAGTTATCATCGTTGACAGTTTGAAATGCATATTTATGGTTGTCTATGTAGATAGCATGGAAGAATGAATGAAATAGAAAAGCCTTTTTTTTTTTAAGCGGAAAGGTCACTTCTTAAGCGCTCAAATCCCGGGAGTAATTTCCTCAAAGATTGGATTGATTAAATTGAGCGTTACAAAACGAATATATATATATGTATATATCGAGAGATGATGTAAATTGAAAAAGAAAGAAAAAGAGTAAGACATTGGCGGAAATAAATGTGCGCAAAAAGATGCAAAAAAAAAAAATAAGGACGATAGGCGCTTACTTGTCGCAGCGGTAGCAGATTCGATTCATTTACTTGTCGGAACGGAAGCAAATTCGATTTATTTACTTGTCGGAACGGAAGAAAATTCGATTCATTTACTTGTCGAAACGGAAGCAAATTCGATTCATTTACTTGTTGGAACGGTAGTAAATTCGATTCGCTTACTTGTCGCAACGGTAGCAAATTCGATTCGCTTACTTGTCGCAACGGTAGCAAATCCGATTCATTTACATGCCGGAACGGAAGCAAATCCGATTCATTGACATGTCGGAATGGAAGCAAATTCGATTCACTTTCTTGTCGGAATGAAAATATTATTTTTTACATTTTATTCTTTTTTTTGGATGGGTAATTTTTAATTTTAACAATTTTTATTTTAATTTGTTTGATTTATATGTTTGAATCAGTGTTATTAATTATATCAATTATCATATCTCGTTTCGTTTTATTTTTCTGTAGTAATGAAATTGATTAGGAATTCGATTTTGAACAAGAAGTAGAGTTATACGATAATCATGTACTTCAAGTGTTATACCGTTTAACGGAATAATTGCGGGATCAGGAATGGACAGTAGAGTTAATAGATAACCATACATGTTAAGTGCTGTATTACTTAACGAAATAATTATGGAATTAGAATGTAATCTGAATGACAATTATTGCTGATAATATTCATCAACGATACCGTAATATTCATACTTTTGCGTATTTTACATAATTGTGAAGAACATGCAATAATACAGTAATGCTAACATTACATTAACAAATTTGATCTATAATCTTTGAATAGTCATCGAATTTAATTAAAAATTAATGAGCTTAAGGTCAAAAATAATCCATTTTTACATTTGCAAGAGTGAGCAGTTTACACGCATATCTAATCCTTATCAATAAAAATGATAAAATAAAATTCATCAAAACTATATTACAGTAATAAAACATAAATATCAATACAGTATTACCGCAAATATATATACTGTAAAAATTAATTTCATTTATTTACAAATGTAATAACATTGTAATGAAGTAAATGTTATACGTATTCCACGTATAACTGAAATAACACTTATTTCATGGAAAATAATTTTAATAACTTTTGTAGAAAAAAAATTTCATTAATTACCATTCGAATGCTTTGTTTCTGTGTGTGTGTGTGTGTGTGTGTGTGTGTGTGTGTGTGTGTGTGTGTGTGTGTGTGTGTGTGTGTGTGTGTGTGTAGTATTAAGTTATT
>NW_018108474.1:33295-37424 GCF_000183805.2 Loa loa
GTGTGTGTGTGTGTGTGTGTGTGTGTGTGTGTGTGTGTGTGTGTGTGTGTGTGTGTGTGTGTGTGTGCTAAAAGTTTATTATCAATATTATATTTCATGATAAAAGAATAGGTGCCTTTTTTTTTTAATTAAAAAATATTAAATACATTTTTATAATTATGATATGAATAGAATGTTGATAGCATTGAAGGAATAAAATAGCATGAAAAATATGACAAAACATGAGAGCAATGAAACTAATTAACATAGCCCTTTACTCATTTACATAAATGTAAATGTCTCTTTCATTTTACACTATTTCTTCTTCTTCTTTTTTTTCTAAATGAAATTAAAATAATTTTAGTTAACTATGAGCTATGCTAATTATTATTTTCATTATCAACAATGAAATTATTGTAATATGCTAAAATGTTGTAATTTTTAAATGTAAATAATTTAAAAAATGATTTACTAAAACTATAATTTATAATAAAATATCGAATAAATTAATTCATCCTAAAATTATTTTATTCATAATAGTAATATTTATTATAAAATTTGGATTTTTTAATTTTAGTATTATTTGTTAGAAAATAGCAATTCAATATTGTGCTATTGAAAAGTGAGTTTCAATGACAATAATTGATAGTTTGATAGCTGTTCCAGTTGGAATAAATGTCCAGATAATGTGTCATTTGCATTATTCAATGTGACTTGATATGCATGAATGAATTTTTAAATTGTCAAAATTTTACTCAAAATTGCAATCATCAAATGAATAATTTATATGTATCAGAATTCTTTTTCAGTTTATAGGTTTAAATCATGACAGAAATCTGTCACCTTAATATTAAAATGATTCGTTCATTCCTCATATTAATCTTTTTTCACATAGATTATTTAAGATTTATTTATAAACTTTCTGTCATACTTCACGTTGACAACATTTTAAATTCGTCATTAAGTTGCATATATGATTTGCATGCATTTTTAAGATTTTATTGTTTTATAATTACTAACTGAAACATTTGTTAATTAAGAGGTCATATAACTAATCAATAGTATACCTTATGGGAAATTATATAAATCACATAAACAAAAAACCTTTTTATGCTTAAATTTAAAAATAATCTAATCGGGTTAATATGTAAAATATCTATTTTTTTTTTGCAATTACCGATAATTAATTATTACTTTTCAATATTTTATTGCATCGTTTTGTTAGCTTAATGTCCAAATATGTAAATATTGGCTAACAAAACATGAATATATAAATTTGCTAGAGATGTAGTGATGCATGGTCATATGTTTTTCTTACAATATGACCTTGTAATAGGATAACCTTTGAACTTCCCGCAATATATCATTACAATTTTATGGCAGTAATATCGATTGTTAAGAGAAATTATATATAAATTATTGTTTACTATATTAAGCAATATACTCAAAACTTAAGCGAAATTGTGAAATTATTATAACTTAAGAAAAGTTATAAGGTCACGTCATCTATTACTTATTTTTGTCTCGTGTCACATGCTAAATTATTTCATTTCATTGGTTAACTTAATAACATTGCAATTTTCGATAATTTGGAAATCTTCGCATATTCGTTATAAGTTTTTAACAAGAAAAAAAAGTTTGAAATTTAAAAATTTATTTGAGAAAAAGAAAACAAAAGTACTAATTATTGAGATAATATTCTTTTTGTCATATTTAAAAAAATCAGACATTCATCGGATTTGCAATATAATAACATTTCAGCCGTACTAATTAATTATGTAAATTAAACAAAAATTTATCTTTGTGTTGACGTGAACTTAGCAAAATTACAATTTTGCATAATTCACGTTAATTATTTAGCTAAAAATTGCAATAATTAGAAGAAATTTACACTGACATTGTTTAAAAAAAAAAAAAAAATGATAATAACAAATAAAAAAGTCAATAATATAAATTTTTAATTTTTAAACGAAAAATTGTATTTAATTTAGAATTTTTGTTAATTTTAACTTATAATTCATTTCAGAGAATTTGGATGAAATGATAAGATTGAATGAAATTTATTGGAAATGTTAATTTACATTTAGTATGGATTGAAGAACAACAATTTAAATCAATAATAATGAATTATTATTTATGAGATGTATCACACCTACTTATTCATTTTCATTATTGGTATGTCATCCATTCTTTGATTATCATTTTATTAATTTAATTTTAAATTAAATAACGACTAATTTCGAACTTTTTATTCATTTGTCATTAATTATTTATTTATCGTTTTTATATTTAAAAAAAATGAATTTATAGGAAAGTTTTCCTTCTTTTCCACTTTTTTTTATTGTATGAAAATAAAAGAAATCGGAAATTTTAAAAGTTTTAAAAGTTCAAAATTTTTGAAATTTCAAAAGTTATTCAATGTAATTTCAGGTGTACTATTAATACATCCAGAATTTGCCACACTACATTGTTCACATCAAATTAACGAAGCTGTTCAAAAATGCGTACAACCGATTGCCGAGTATGCTAAGGTTCTTAATCAAGAGGTTATAGTAATTAAATTTTTCAATTTCAAAAAAAAAAAAGAAAAGAAAAGGTTGTGCGTTAAAAAAAAATTGTTAAAAAGAAAAGAAAAGGTTGCCATGAAATATTTTGAAATTTTGAAAATTAATTGACTGTTAACAGGTCAACCAAAAATTCTTTTTTTTTTTTATGTCTTCATAAAATTTAATTTACAGTATTGGACTGAAGACAAAAAAAAAAAAGAAACAATTTAATAAAGCTATGAAACATGTTAAGAGTAATCCAATAATTACTAAAAAAAAAAAGCCATGAAATAGTCAAACTTTTAATATTGTATATGGCATATCATAAATAATGAATAAGTGTCACCTTACAGGCTTTTTGGTCACAACAAAAAAAAAAAGGAAGACATCGAAATAGGAGTAATGCATAAAAATAATAATAAAGCTGAATTACTGATCTTCAATTCTTCATTTTTCCTTTTTTTTCTAGTACGGATATTTGCTGATGAGAAAATTTAAAGTTGAATGGTTTCATATCACCGGAAATGATAAATTAGAAGGGATGATTTTAGTCATTTGATGATAAAGTTTATCATTTATGGTAACTCTTAGAATGAAAAGATTAGAAGGTATGAGTTTGACATTAGAAATGATAAAAAAATGATGTCAGAAGGTATTAGAAATGATAAAATTGAATAGGATATTTGAAGTTAATGATTATTAATCAGATGCTAAAGTTAAGTTAATGAATGCTTGATGTTAATGATTGTATCTGAACTTCCTTCAGATCATTGAGAAATTACAATCAAATTAACAAATTTATTACTTATTATAAAAATTAATCTTAAGCATAAAATTGGAAATATTTTTTCCATAAATTACTTCTAAATTTTAAGTAAACCATTTCAAATTAGTACATTTGCTAGTGTAATTAAATAGCTATTAGTATAATTGTAAGTATAGAAATTTAAATTAGCATTCAATAAATTAAAGGATGTTAAATATAAAATATGAAAATCATTTTTCGTCAAATAACCCAAGTGAAGAGCGTTATGACAATTGAACAAAATAGATTTAAAACAATAAATGATAATTTGATAATTTGATATAGTCAAAAAGATGATTAAAAGTTTTAGTTAAAATTTTTCACTTTCACAAAATCATACTACATTGGATGAATTTGCAAATTATTAATGGTCAAGATGGTCAAGATGGTCAAGATTTTTCTTTTTTCTTTTTTCACTATCCAAACCTGACCATCATTAATTGTCGTTCCAATCGTATATGTAAAAAGTTTTTTGAATCATATTTTTATTTTAATTTTTTTAAAGCTAAACATTTGAAATTAATATTTAAAGGATGAGCAAAATTCATCGAATGTTGCAAAAAATGATTTTGGTCGAGCAATTGCATTACCAAAAATTGGGCGATATGTATTTCGCGAACTTTTGCAGGTTTACTTTTTTTTTTTTACTTTCTTATGCAAATTTCTTATGCTAAAATATCAAATTAGAAGGAAAAAAATAAAACTAAAAAAAATATAAACTAAAATATCAAATCAAAAACTATCAAATTCAATATGCTATATTTTTTACAAAATAATATTTTTTCAGATATGAAATATT
>NW_018108474.1:37574-41265 GCF_000183805.2 Loa loa
GGATAGTGAAAAAAGAAAAAGACCATCATTAATTGTCGTTCCAATCGTATATGTAAAAAGTTTTTTGAATCATATTTTTATTTTAATTTTTTTAAAGCTAACATTTGAAATTAATGTTTAAAGGATGAGCAAAATTCATCGAATGTTGCAAAAAATGATTTTGGTCGAGCAATTGCATTACCAAAAATTGGGCGATATGTATTTCGCGAACTTTGCAGGTTACTTTTTTTTTTTTTTTACTTCTTATGCAAATTTCTTATGCTAAAATATCAAATTAGAGGAAAAAAAAAATAAAACTAAAAAAAAAAATATAAACTAAAATATCAAATCAAAAACTATCAAATTCAATATGCTATATTTTTTACAAAATAATATTTTTTCAGATATGAAATATTTTAAATAACAAGTAAAGTTTTTGAATTAAAATTGAATTAAAAATGTACTTAAAAATGAAATGGTACATAAAATAGTAAACATACTAAATTAAATGGAATTAAGTAGATTATATTTTAGTGATTAATTTCGGTGCAATTCTAAAATTAATTCTTTAGAAAATATTCTTTCAAATATCAAATATTTCCAAGCAAAATTTTTTGACGTACCTAAAATGGTGCTTAAAATGGTTCCAAAAATTTTTGAAGTTAATTATGAAATAATTAAAATTGACACTTGATAATAGTTCCTTGATAATTACTTTGGTTTATTTTTTGATTGCTTAATTTATAGGTTAGTAAAAAATTTTAATGGATGCGTTCATAAATTGCGTCAACAATGTCCAGAACATGTTACAGTAAGCCTCATTGATGCTTCATATGGTTTTTTGTGCAACGAAGGATATGAAAGTAAATTTCTTTTCTTTTTTTTTTATTTTTAATTTTCAAAAAATTTACTGAATTATCTATGATCTAATTAATGAATTAAATTTAAATCCTCAAAATTCTATTTTCAAATCAATCGATTAACTGATTAATCTTTAATTATATTTTAGTGATTAATTTCAACAAAAATTAATTCCAGGATTAATTTTTTCCCAAGAAATACTTTTTTTTTGGCAATAAAATTTTATAAATGTAATCAAATTTCATATGATTAATGCAAATATTAGTTTGGATATATTTCGTTCCTTTTTTTTAATGATTATTGATCCAATTAATAAGATAAATTGATTCATAAGTATTAAAAAAGAAAAAAAACACAGAATTAACATTATTAATTAATTATTTAATTAATTAACAACAACAACTTATAGCATTCATGGGTAGCGCTGAATGTTTAGTTGAATTAGATCGACAACCAACGGTAAAACAATGCCATGAAATTACTTTAAAACATATTGAAGAAGCTAATGATCAACATAGTACCATATCATTAACTCGTTTTGATAAAATGTGCCAGTAAGTTATTCATTTTTAATCTCACTTTTTCATTTCAAAATTTAAAATAAACAAATTGATGTTATTGATTTAAATTGATTATCATAGAAATGATAATTATTTTGAGTTAATATTAAATTTTAATTTATATATCAATAATTTTTAATATATATTTTAATGCAAATTTCTTATTTTCTTACATTTTATTTATATCAAAATTTTAACTTTTAAATTTAATTATGATAAAATGAAAAATATAAGAAATAAAATTAATATAGCTTTTTTTTTCTTACCTTTTATTTATATTAAAATTTTAATTCCTGAATTTAATTATGATAAAATGAAAAATATAAGAAATAAAATCAATATAAATTCTTTTTTTTTTTTTTTAGAGCACTCAATTATTTTGCGGGTTGTGTTGAACAACCGATAGCATATGGTTGTGGTGCTGAAGCATGGACAATGATATTTCGTGTCCTCAGGGATACAACTAATACCCTTTTACCAAGATGTCAATTTACTGGACATTCCAGTTTAACAGAGCATTTTCCGCTTTCTCAAACAAAAATATTACCATTTACAACAACTATTCCAACTTCCATAAATGTTAAAAATGATTTATTACAACATCGGGTACTTTCTTTTTTTTTTTTTTTTCTTCCATTTATAATTTTGATAAATTTGGTTAAAAATTTACTCATTTTATTATAATTTTGATAAATTTACCCTTACAGTTCAATTTATTACAAAAATTTTGATAAATTTTGAATAGTTTGAGAGTTAAATTTCAAATATTTTTTCGTATTTTTTTAAAATTTAAATTTATTTTAGTATCTTATTAATAGGAATAGAAAGATGATGACAAATTCATGAGAAATAAAAAAGAATTTTATAAAAAATTAAAGGAAAATTTGATAAAAAAGAAAAAAATTTCAAAATCATATGCAAATTTAGGCTATAAATAGTTTAAATTTGTAAACAAATTGAACTGAAAATTAACTATAATTAAGCAAATTTGAATAAATTTAAACTGCAGCATGTATGAAAATATTTAGGAAATGTTAAATAATAAGGCAGAAATTATTTGGTCCAATCAAGATATAACAACGAATTCAATATCTGAAATGAATAATGATGATAACAAGAAGTTTATCCAACAATTACCGTCCATGTATGATGTTGATTCAAGAAGAAGTACATTAAACAGTCAAGGTGAAAGGTCAAGAAGTGAAATTAATGGACATGTTTTTATTGATAAGGATACAGATATT
This sequence comes from Loa loa, assembly GCF_000183805.2. Lineage (NCBI taxonomy): Eukaryota > Metazoa > Nematoda > Chromadorea > Rhabditida > Onchocercidae > Loa > Loa loa. The sequence goes on from NW_018108474.1 coordinate 40,219, forward strand.
AGTTATTATGATAATGCTGATGATAATCCTAATGAAATTGCTAGCAGTAGTAGTTTTTTAGCAGTTAATTCAGCTAATCGAATAATTATGCTTGCACAATATGTATTACTTGGTTGGTTTATTTTAAAAATTTTTTAGCTTATCAATTTATAAACATTAAAATATAATGTAAATTTTAAATGTTAACATTATATCATTGCAAATTATTTCGGTGGGGAAAAAAAAAAAAAAAAACTGACCCTATGGTAATTCTTCTTATCATTTTCTTATCAACTTTTTTTTTTTTTCTTTTTTCTCCAGCATTTACGTATATATTATTTTTCTTCATTTAAAAAAAAAAAAAATAATAACTTTTCATTTTTTTTAAAAATATTTATAAATTTGTCAAAGTTTAGTTCAATTTTAAATGATAAAAAATCAGGTGATTGTAATTTTCATAACATTCATATTATTCAATTCTTTCTTTTTTTTTTTTTAAATATTCAACATGTAATTTATCATATCAGTAATCTTTGAACTTTTAACTTTTTATATGACATATAAATATGACATTTTATATGACATTTTTCTCGTTTCCTTTTTCTTTTTTTTTTTTGTACTTTTCTAAAAGTTTTGAGATATATGTCATATGATATTATATGACATATATCTCAAATAATGTATAATCATTGCCACAAATTGTAAAAATATTTGACAAATATGGATTTTTGATAGAATATGATGTGATCCATTTTGTTTATTATATCATATGAATGTTATTTGTTTTACAACTTTTCATCATTACTAATTAATTAACGGTGTAACAAAATTAATTCAAATCAATTTCTTATTTCATATTTCATTTTTTTTTTCATAAATCAATTCTTTTTTCAATTTTGATTATTATATCATATGAATGTTATTGTTTCACAACTTTTTTTAATCATCATTACTAATTAATTAGCGGTGTAACAAAATTAATTTCAATCAATTTCAAATCAATATTGTAAAAAAAAATAAAAAAAAAAGTTGGAAGTGATTGTAGCATTAATTGTTTTTGTTTCTGTT
>NW_018108474.1:41460-46110 GCF_000183805.2 Loa loa
AAAGAAATAATTTATAAATTAGCCCAAGGCAAATTCTAATGGATGATACATATTCAAGCGCATCCATCTGATTCAATCCACCAATGCTATATCATCGGGTCATGCAACTTCCGTGACCTTTGCTTCCATGACCTTTACAATCATGTGTTTGCCAAAGAACATCCACCAGCATACCAAATACGCTGTTGAATGATTATCATTTTAAGCTTGTCTAAACCAACATTTATATCATTTAAGCTATAGCTTGTTTAGTTTGCATATCATTTAGTTCCGGTTATATATACCTTCATTCGAAACAAGAAATGGAATATTGTTAAGCTGTAATCCATCCGTTCTAATTAATCGATTTAATAGCCACCATTTCATGAAATCCGGAACAGTATTATTTATTTTTCGGACTATTTTTGGGAGCAAAAATATGATCCATTATGTTATTTAATAAAAACTATCATTGGGGATAGTATCATGCAAATGTAAAACAATATTTTAATACTTCAAATTTGCCATTTTGAATAGAATAACTCGAATTCATCAATTCGATCATTTCAAATTTGTCATTTCAAACGGATCATTTCGAATTTATCATTTCTAATCAATCATCTCGTTGTTATATTTCGATAATAAGCACATTTTGTTTCTGTTAAGAAATACCGTTATTGATAAAATAATTAATTAAAATGATTAAGGGGAAAAAAAATTAAATGAAATGCAAAACATACATAAAATCAACAGTTTGTTATCATTTGCAATGTTGATTTGTTATCTTCCATCATCTTACAATAAATGAAAATAAAAATTAAAATTTTTTTATTGTCAAAAATTTTCACCAATAGGCTTTGATAATTCTCTCCTTAACTAAATATGTTTGTCATTAAAATTTAATGAAATAATCAATCAATAATTCTAAATAATATCACAAAATTTGTAAAAATTTTCAAAACTTTCAAAAATTTCTAGAAATTTCACATTTTTTTTTCGATTTTGAAAAAAATTTTGAAAAAATTTAATTTATCATAATTATCATTATTTACTAGCTTTTATCCTATAATTTCACAAAATTTTAATATTTCCAATAATTATTTAAATTATCGAAAATTTCGAACGTATATTTTGCAACACATTTGCGTTCCGATAATCATTGAAAGTCTTGAAAAATCATCGTAAAACTTTTTAAAAAATTTTTTTAACTTAAATTAACATTTTAAAATATATAATATTTTTTTATTTCTTAATAAATTTTTGTTAAAGGAAATAAAAAATAAAATTTATGCAAATTTTCCAAAAACATTTACAATCATTAATAAGCATAGAATGAAGGCTTCTTATCTTATACGTATATGCATATTCTTGACTATAAATTATATGTATAACAAATTATTGTACCACTATTAACGTTGTCACGTTATATTAACGTCACCCTTGTTGACGTTATCACGTACGTGATAATACGTACACAGTCTCATTTTTTATTTAGATTTAGTAAAATGATTTAAAAATTAAAAAAAATCATTTTATTATTTACTATTCCTTTTACTTTTCTAATAATTATTTTTCCATTAAAATTAAATTATTTAATTCGTATAGTGCCAAGATTGTTAGTTGGTGACAAACCATCCATCCATATGGTGACAATATGATTACAGCTGAACAAACTGAACAATAAATATGCTATTTTTATCGATATTATACAAATACAATCCTTTTTGTAAACATTTACTACACATTAATCATTTGCATAAAAGTAGCAGTTAGTTAAACAGTCAAGCAACATCAACTAAATTTGTAATATCGAATAATTAATTAATTAATTATTTAATTTCTAAGCCATTATCAATATGTTCATCATTATCCTCTTCCTTTTTGCATCGTTGGTAACAATTTCCAATGCTACGAATGATTCAATGCGTAAGTATTTCATTGTTTTATTTTTATAAATTTTTATTTTTTTTTGATACTTTTCCCAATTTTTTTTTCCCTAAATTTTATTTTAAATTTTTATCAAAAATTTTTTGAAAAAACAGTTAAGGATAAGTTGATAGCAGTAATTATTTCCTTAATACAATTCGTTATACTGAAGCTAATTAAGGATTAGCTGAATCCCAAATTCGATAATCAAATATCTGAAATCGCAGGAGGAAGAACTTTTCTTCTTTTTAACTTGATAATCAAATTATACTTTTGCTTTTAATTCACATGTAATCAAACAATCATCAAAAAAAAATTTTTTTTGAAAAATAAATTAAATTTTTGATTTGTAACATTTCCGCCTAAATTCAACTTATTCAACTTTCTCAAATTTTTGCCTAAAAAGTTGAAAAAATTCCTTATCAAATAATAATTGAAAATGGAAATTAGCTAAAATATCTTTTTTTTTTTCCATCAAACAAAATACGAAAATAATTTTCTCACAATTTTACATTAGTTGTAGGATTGTATTATCAAAATATTGCAGTGATATATCATTAATCAATTAAAATAGTTTCTAGTCATTTATTCACAGAATTTACAAAATTTTACAAATTAAAATCAAATATTTAAAAAAAAAGGAAGAAAGAAGATTGCATTAAATTGCTTTGATAAATTTGATGATAATGGATGAGTTTGTCCAAAAATAAATTCAAATGATTGAAGTTTAAATGTCAAATTAAAGTTTAAATATTAAATTTTTAATTTGAATTATCGTCACTTATTAAAACTATTAAAAATTATTAAAATATGAATGAATAATGAATGTGAAATGGTCATTTAAAGCTGTGGAAAATGTCGAATGTGTCGAATTTACTAAATAATTTTAATTTTTGTATGATTAAGAAAAAATAAAAGATTAAAAATTATTCTTAACTATTTCAGCTTGTATAAATAACCATTGTCCAAATTTTTACACATGCAATATGGCGGAAAATGTGTGTATTCAAAATGATAAAGTTACACCTGTGTTACTGTAAGATTTTATTAAATTATACTTTCAATGTAATTAAATAATCAATTTTAAATTAATTTTTAAATTTCAATATTTTATCGTTATTTTCGTAGCTAAATTTGAAAAAGTTGCAAAATTTTATCTAATTATTTGTTATTTTTTTTTAAATTTGAAAATTGACTTTATTTTTGCTTGCAAATTCTTTTTTTTAAAAAAAAAACTTAACAAAATGAAAAACATTTCATTATTTTTGCTGAATTATCTTAAATGTGAAATAATTATATTTAAGATTTTCGAGAATTGTTATTAATTAAAATTCATTCCATGAATTTGTTGTTTTTTTTTTTATTTTCAGTTCTGAAAAACATGAAGACATGTGACAGACATATGAAGCGCAATCGGTTAATGTCATCCGAACATTTCATTTGTTTCTGCAATGATACTTTAAAATTATATAATATCAGTTACTTCCTCCTTTCATTATCCATTTAAATACATTCATCATTGCTTTCTATTATAAAATGAAATTTGTCCGAAATTTAAATCCTTCTCTTACAATGAATTTAATTTGCAAATTACAATTGTCAAATTAAAAATGAATTTGTGAAATGTTTTAATTGTCTATTTTGATTACATATATAGCACAATTCCTTTTTTTTTCCTCATAAATTCCAATTTGAACAAGTTTTCAAATAATAAATTATATCAAAATATTGTATTGAACGTCTAATTATGTTTCTTTTGTTTTTCGTTAATTATTGATTTGTTAAAATTTATTCATTTTTACTACAAAAACTATCCTATTTAAATGTAAGAAATAATTTTTGCACAATAAATATTTGTAATTAAAAATGCAAAAATGTTGCACGTACATGTAACTGAAAAAGATAACAGATTAAACCTGAAATTAAGTACCACATGAATTGATTATGTCACACTGGAAAATAAAATAATCAGGTTAAGCTTGAATTTAAACACCATTACGAATTGATTGTATAACACTAAGAAATAAGGTGATAGATTAAATCTAAAATCAAGTATCGTACGAATTAATTATGTCACAAAGAGGTAAAATAACAGGCAGCTTAAACCTGAAATTAAGTACCATACGAATTGACTGTGTCACAATGAAAAGATTTGACATTTTTGGTTAAATGTAATGGCAAAACAAAGCAAATATTTCAATGTTCAATAACTTCTAAGTTTAATTTTAAATTATTTTTTAAATTTTAAATTAAAAATGAATTCATGGTGAAGATTTCGGGGTAAAGAAAAAGCAAAAAGTAAAACATTTTGCTGCTTGCATTAGATGGTGTAGTGGTTAAAAGGCTCTCATTTCAAGGAACAGAGCAATGCATGTTCGATGCCGTGCTGATGACTTATTGAACTCTCTCTGTGAACAAAATTGTAATGATTTGGTTTACTTACCTACATTATCTGAACGGTATACGGTGACGTGAAAATGCGCATTTTGTGTTTTAATCAAGAGGAAGTGAAAGAAAATACTAAAATGTGAGGATGTCGCTAAGTCAGGTGGGCTTTTTCACGTAACACGTGATCGTTTCACGTTTCATTAGGATGCCAAAATTTACTGTGTTATAAATTGATTTCTATAGTTTATAAGCTATTATGAAAATGTTAACGATATCCGCAATTTTGAATGCTATTAATGCCAATATGAACAAATAATCTTTATAGGATTATCGATTTTGTTTTTTTTTTTTTTTTTT
>NW_018108474.1:46363-56220 GCF_000183805.2 Loa loa
CGTATTTGTTTTTTTTTTTTTTTTTTTTTTTTTGTTTAAAAAATAACACTGAATTTCGTTCCTGTTTATCACAATAAAAATTCTTTGAAAATTTCTCCTTCGATGAAATTATCATTATCATTACTATTAGCATTCCAATTAAAATGATAAAAGTGATAAATACAATCAAATGTTAGCAAAAATCAATAATATTTCTTTATTCCACTAAAATTTTATCAATTTTATTGTTAATAATAAGAAAGAAATTGATAACAGATACAATGGAATAATGCATAATTGTTGTAAATAAAATTACAAATAAATTTGAAATGAAATAATTTTGCATTAAATCATTTAAATTAATTAAAAATTTGATAAAAAAGAATTGATAAAACAAGAAAGAAAAGAGAGAGAGAGAGAGAGAAGAAAAAAAAAAGGAAATTGTTATTATCAGAAATGATTAAATAAAAAATTGTTTTCTTACAATTTCTTTCCCATTTCTTTAATCATTTCACCTGAAAATTTGATTTGCTAGATTGGAATATTCTCTTTAATTTATTATCAATCATTCTATATCTGCTTTAAAATCAATTCATATCTATTCGTTATCATGAAATGAGAAAGATATGAAGAAAAAAAAAAAAATTGAGCTAAAATATAAACTTGATGTGATTACTCGTACTTTTTTTTTTTTCATTCCTTTTTAAACTGATAACTGATAATTGATAACTGATCAAATGAAATTTTTAAGATTAATGGATGATTTGATGGATAACTTTTTGAAACATTTGCACTCAATGAAAGATTTTCATACTTGGCTCATTTAGAGTTATCGTTCCACTTTTTCATTCATTGTTATTAAAAGTTTAATTAAATTTAATTTAAATAATTTACCGCTTTCACCAAGTATTTCACCAGCTTTTCCAACCAATTCAGCTGCCGCTTCTTTCGCACTATGACAACCTTCCTTAAATTTTTTGTCACCTTTCATCTGAAATGAAAGTAAGAAAGGATCGGAGGTGTAAAAATATTTAACAAATTGAAAAGAAATCGAATTTGCCGAATGCTTCATTTAAAATCTAAAAAAGAAAAGAAACTACAATTTCAAAATTTTCAAATGAAATTATTAGCCGTAAAAACAAATGCTAATATATTATTGGAATCATTTTATCATTTCACATATCGGTTTTGAATAACAATTTGTCAATCTCTCAAATGAAATATTCGATGAAAAATTGACAATTTGAATTGATAGTATTGAATTCTTTAATGAATCATTTAATTGTGTAGCAGTTTTATTAATTTCAATTTAATTACAAAGTCATACTTATTTGAAATCTAAAGATTATATTTTTAATGAAAAAAATTTTTCATTCTGATCTTAAAAATCCTTTTTTTTTCATTTCAAACTTTTAATCAATGATATCACAATTTGTTTTATATTGATTCTTTCATTTGGTTTATTATTACAAATACTTTTCTAATTGATCAGGCAACTATTTTAATTTAATTAGCAAATTAATCAATTCCAGTTAAATTAGCTGAATCAATAATATATGCATATTCATTTACTTATCTATTATTAAAATTAAATTAACAAATATACATTCAAAATAGAAATGTATCAATTCATTTCAATCATATTTTTTAGAATTAAAAAAAAAAAAAAATCATATCAACAAACCCGATGATATGCATTATTTGTTGTTTTCTTAATCTTATCTACAGTATCTGATGTCAAATTTTTCGCCTTCTTAAACATTTTGTTCTGAAAAAAGAAACAAAATCAATTTTCATCTTAATTCAAAATTAATTTTCATCTTCAAAATTAATTTTCATCTTCTACAAATTGCAAATTTCTTCATTATTCAAAACTTTCATAGTATTACAAAAAATAATTTAAACCATTTTGAAAAGAATTAAATTACTTAATTCTGATAATTTGACAAACTAATTGCAATTATCACCTATCTTTAACTCCAATTATTACCTATATTATTTACAAAAAAAAAAGAGTTAATTTAAAATATTACCAGGGTTATGGTTATGGCTACTTTCAGTATCCGTGTGTCACGTGTTTTACGTGTTTCACGTACATTGCAAGGAATGAGAATAATCTTTTAATAAATTTCATTCTTTCATCTTGTATCATTCGAATAATTTTTCGTTTTTTTCTTTTATTTTTTGTTCATAACTAATTTTTCCTAATTATTCCGCTTAATTTTCTAAATATGAAAAAAAAAAAAAGAAAAAGAAGAGAAAGTAAACCTACAATATGGTGTTGGGTTGTCACGATGTTAATGATGCCAATACTGATTGATACGAGCAATTAATTAATTAATTAATTGACACGATTACCGGATTCCATTTTCATCAAAAAATTTTGTAAACAATGTCTTTTTATTACTTTATTTTATTTTGTAATTTTTTTTTTTTTTGCTCAACTTGTTTTCAACCTTTTCATTTAAAAATTATTGACATGACAAGAATGCTTAATCGTATGATTGGTAATGTGGCAAAGAGATAAACAAATATTTCATCATATACTGATAGAAATTCCATAAACAAATTTACCATTAAATCTGATATTTGTCTAAGTTGATATTTTTAATTGATCATTTAATTACTTCATTCCATTACTCGATAACTGATATTTGTCTGGTTTAAATTCTTTAATTAATATTTGTCGTAATTTTAGCATTAATATGTAACCATATAAATAATTTGTCATTACAATTAATTGTTTACGAATAATTATCTGATCTGATATTTGTCTAAATGGAAAATTTTTAATTGATCGCTTAATTACTTCATTTGATTACACCCATCCATTGATCGATAATTGATATTTAATTTAAATTCTTTAATTTGAATTCTTTAGTTTAAATTCTTTGATTAATATTTACCTTAATTTAATATATTTAATTAATAATAGCTTAATAGAAAAACAGTGGGTTTAATTAATAAAACAATAAACTTAAATTAATATATGTCTTAATTTAATTATTAATCATTTGATAGAAGCAAATGTGAACAATTTTTTAACGAAGTAATTTCTTTTTTTTTTTTTTTTTTTACTTTACTACAAAATTACATCACTTTTTTTAGAGTCTTAGAAAAAAAAAATAAAAAAAGTTTATTATTACAAGATTGATAGGTTGTATAAAGTAATGCAAGCTATTTATTGTCCTCTAATATCAAAAGTAATATTTTTTGATTGGTGTACTTAACATTTTAAGCCTTAATGTAAAAGTAATCACTAACGGAACACCATTGGTCTATGCCGGAACTTATATTTCACATTTAACAGAAAGTATTTTGGTTCAATTCCGGAAAAATACTTTTGCACTCAATATGAAACATCATTGACGAGAAATATTGCCCTATTCCGGAACTATTTTTGTGAGCATATACTTATACTGCTATGTAATTTAAAATTTTTTTTTTTTTTTGAATTGCAATTATTTTTTTACATTTTTTTTTTCGAACAAATTTTTTTAAAGTTTTTTTTTCCTTTTTTTTCCTTTTTTTTCCTTTTTTTTTTTTTTGTTTTTTAATTATTTTATTTCCTGAAAATTAACAATATTTGTTTACTATTACCATTTATAACATTGATATTATATGAATTTTATGAATACGAATGAAATTTAATGGAATATTATTAGTAATAAAATTAATTTTAAATTAAAGTTAATTGAAGTAAAAATTGAAATAAACAAACAAGCTGCTATAGATTAGCATGAATATTTTTTTTTGCTTTTCACGTTTTTTTTTTTTTTTGCTAAAATAATTTACAAAAAACTAAAATAATTTACAAAAAAAAACATAAAAAATACTTCTCATAAATTTAAATTCAAATATTCATGCCAATTTCTTTTTTTTTCCTTTCTGGTATGATTATTCAAATTTGGCATATTATTTCTATCTGTCTGATGGCTGATATGATAATACTACCATATTAATCGAAATCATTTAACTAATATGATAAATGGTACCGTATCCTATTGATAGTATTTTAAAATAAATTTTTTAACTTTCATTTTTTTTCGTTCCCTTCTTTTTTTTGTAACCATAAAATGTTTCTTTTCATTTAATTTGCTATTTTTATTACTTCCATTTTTTTTTTTTTGGTATTTCTTTTTTTGTTTCAATTTTTATTGCATTCATATAATTGTGTTGCGATTAATCTTATCAATAATCAGTTAAGATTAATCTTATCAATAATCAGTTAAGATTAATCTTATTAATTATTAGTTAAGATTAGTCTTATCAATTATTAGCTACAAGGCTTTCCTTCAATATTTCTTTTTCCTTTTTATTGTGTATTTAAAAATTATTATTAACCAAACAAATTGATAGAGAACCAAAAAGGATTCAAGCGATGAACATTTCCGCCAAAATATTTTTCTTAACTTTATCTTATTCGTCATCAAATATCAATTGGTTCATTAAGTCAATTTAATTAATGAATCAGTATTAAATGGAATTAATGGAATAAAATAAAGAAAATTAGCATTAATAGAATTAGCATTCTAATTATTGCTAATTTTGTTAGCACCAAAAATGCTATTTTAGTAAAATGATTAGTTTATAAGATTGCAAAAACGAATAAATTACTGTAAGCTATGGTATTTTGCTAATAAATGATTATTATGTACGAAAAGTACTTTTGAAACTTTACATTGTTGTGAAATTTATTAAATCTTAAATCTATTTAAAATGATTGATAACTTGATAACTGATAATTTATTAAATCTTAAATTTTTTTTTTGAAATGATTGATAACTTCATTTCTGCTTATTTTTACAAATGTTCATAATAAGCCATTGATATGTTTTTTATTTTCTTTTTTTTTGGTCAGTTATGATAACCTATAAATTTATGAGATTTATGATAAATATCGATTAATTGTAATTAATTAAGTTCTTTAATTTAAATCCAACATTAATGCATTTAAATTCATTGCATAATGGAATATAAATATTTATTGCGAAATTGTGATAATATCATATCAATTGATATGATTATAAATAATGTTGAAAGATTAAAACAAGCAATGAAATTTCTAATGTAATGTATAAACGAATGCTGAATTTGACGTCCAAATGACGTAACAGATAACGGAACGGAAATGCATTCCGGAATGATTGTATAACAGATGAAACGAAATCGACAAACATATTATAGAAGATGGTTGCAAAAAGTGGAATGACCAATGGATCATATGTATTTTCTAATTAATCAAACTAATAATATTAAGCTAATTACTTCAATGAATTGTCGTATGCATTTGAAATGTGGAAATAAAAATTTTAATGAATTGAATAGTTTTATCGGTGATATCATTATCAGATGGATTAGAAATAAACAATAACTTTTATAGTTGCAGGTGTTTCATTTTGTTTCAGCCAAATAGTTTGATGAAATTTAGCCAAGTCATATCAAATACATAATTGTCGCATATGTCACATGTTTAAAAACAACTTCTCACAAATCTCTCATAATTTTGATGTGTTATTTAAAAGAAGCGGCTATTCTGTAATTATAATGATATGGTTGAGCATTTAGCACTAATTAAACACTCCCCTAATTTGTGCTATTCTAACTAAGAAATCAATTAATAGAGATTTTAACTTTCGATCTAAAATGAATAATTTAATGAGGGATATAAATAATCATTTCTTGTCATAGCAATTAATGTGTCATGCAAAATAAATAGTGAAGAAAATTTGTGATAAAAAATTTCCTTCTTGATTTTTACAGTCTTTAAATTAAAAATAAATTCCAATTTTAAAAAATAGAATTTAACTTTTTCATTAAAATGACAATAAATGGGAAGTGTAATTATAATCCATCAGATTATAATGATCCCAGAAATTCCGATATATTTTTAACTTAAGGAAATGATTCAAAAAATAAATAAATAAAAAATTCGTGGTGAAAAATTTTTGTTCGTGGTTTTTTGCAGTCATTAAATTAGGAATATATTCTAATTTATATTAAACAAATATATATTTTCCAATATATATATATATATATAAATTTGTGAAAAACTTTGTAAATGTCTCAATTGGTAGTTTGTAAAGGTAATTAAAACAAAAATAATGAAAAAACGAAAACCAAAAATCATTTGCAGTTGTTTCGAATATTTATTAATGCTTGAAATTAAATTTATTTATTTATTTTTTTTGTAAAGAAAAATTGAACGACATTTTGCTATTTTTAACGATCGTATTAAATTAAAAAAAAAATGTAAGGATAAAGAATTTCATTCGTTGTAGAATTTATTAACGAAAAATAATTTTACTTTAATTTGACATATACAAATTTAATTTCATTTCAATGTTCTTTAATTGAAAATGGTTTTCTCTTAAAAAAGAAATTGAATTTTCGGAAAAAACTTTCATGTGTATTAATTAAAGAATTAGATAAAAATTGAAAATAGAAATTAGGAAATTAAAAAATAGAAATTAGAAATTAAAAAATTTCTTAAATTTCTCAACGACAACAATTCTATTCTACTTATACTTTGAAATCTATGGAAAGCGATTCTTTTTTTTTTTTTACTTTCCTTTTCATCGCTATTTGCAAAATTAAATGAAAAAATGTTGCCATTGTTATATTGTTGAAGAATAATGACAACAAATTACAAAGTATGATTGACTTTGCATAATCTTACCATAGGTAGATATGGCTAATTGTTTACTTATAATTAATTAATTTATATCCCAGTATGTATTATCAAATTAATTATTTAAATTCAAATTTTACTACTATTACAAAAAAAAAAACATATGTCATCATATTTCTTCACTAATCACTTGATATCTTTTTAACTTCAACCTTTTCAAGAAAAGATTAAAAAAGTTAAACAGTAAATGATTTAAGTTCCTTAATTAATTATTCAGTGTTCATTTTATTCGATCACAATTATCACATTATGGGATCGATATTTAATGATAACAAATAATTCGAGAGTGATAATAACATTCTGAGCTGTCATTTTTGTTTTCCCTGATAACATTAATCTTCAAACTTCGGATCAAATTTTTTCTTTTTGTAAAAATAATTATAGAAAAAAAACTTTTTGGTGACAAAAGTCCTCTCATCATTGTTATCAATAAAATTATATCCTTGATAACATGGAAAAAGTTGATTATTATCGATTGATTTAAGAATTTATTATCAATATTATTACGATTTATAAAATTCATTCCTGAATTTTTTTTTCAAATTTGTAACGTAAAATTAAATTTTATCGCTATTTATAAACAATATTCCTAAATTGCAATGAAATAATTCAAACGAGGAATGCTAATATGTTTTCATTATGAAAATATTAGAATTTTAAATTTCAATTAAGAAATATTTGTCATTTTCCATGACAACGGCTTTGAAGTGTTTCTGGCTCAACTAGGCTTATAGCCAAGATGCTTGTGTTCTAATAAGTGTAAGCAAAAAAAAAAGAACTATCAAATTTTTCGTCTTAACAACAATTCACTGGCTAATGATACTTTTCGTATCCCTTATTTGTTTATTTATTTATTTGTCTATTTGTTTGTTTGTTTATTTGTTTATTTGTTTGTCTGTTTGCTTTTAATTCCTATTCTGAGAAGTAACCTATTAATGGAAATGTATTTTACCTGCACGAACAATTGTATGATGTTGTTCACTCTCCTAAACTATGAATTTGATAATAAAGGAATAAAATTATTTCATAAAATATATCGCATTTAAGATTTCACATCAAATATATGAACTTAAAGATTGAATTAATTAAAATACAGGAAATTAATTTCATCTGCTCTATTATTGTTGCCGCTTTAATCAGAACAAAAGGAAAAATATCAGACAAAATTACTAATTAATCGAAATTGCTCATATTGATTACTTTTCCTATTCTATGATTGATTAACAGATAAAAGTGTATAATTGCAATAAATTAAAATTTAATAAATAAAGTTCAAAAATTGTACAATTTCAACTTTTGTTTTAAATTTTAATAATATTTTACTTTGCAAAGAAAAAAAAAGAAACATTAATGTAAATTGAATATTTATTTGTTAATAATGTCACAAACTTTTTTTTCAACTTAAAAAAAAAACTTTGCATTCAGTCAATCAATAAATCATTTTTAAACTCAGAAGATGCAAATTACCTGGATTACACCAAATATTATCATTCTAGTTGCAATAACCTGGAAAATGGATGATAAATATCGGAAATGAATGCAAGCATCGAAAAAATTAATGTAAAATTCGTATTCAAAAATTAAAATTGAATTAAAATTTGCAAAATAGAATTTAAAATTTCATTTTTTTCCACTTATTTATTTCAAATTTTGTTAATTTCTTTTTTTTCCATTGGTCTATTCAATACATTTAATGCGTAATTTATTTCGTTTTTTTTTTTTTTCTTGAAAGCAATTAAGGTAATTGAAAGGGAACATGAAGTAAGAGGAAGGAATGGATGTTTAAATTGATCAAGTTAACCGATAGAAGAAACATTTATTGCTAGTCATAGCCTAGTCAATTCAGGCTCTAGAGATGAAAGATATGTTGGCAAAGGTATATATTAGCCTAGTCATATTGAATGTTCCCCATAATATGGTTGCTATAGTCACCGGTATCTGAAACTGGTAAGCTTCACAGATTATGTGCAACCCCTTTTGTGCCTTTTGTGCCTATATATATATATATGTATCGGACATATGCGCAAATGTGTATATAAGCGCAAATATGTATATAACATATATTAGTTAATATTTCCTATAGGAATGTTTTTATTCCGGAATTGTTATATATTCCGGAAATAATTGTAATTGGTTATTGTAAATTGAATTTTTTATCATTGTATGGTATATATTTCTTAATATAGAGGTAATTTTTTTCTTTTTTTAATAAAATCTTCCAAATATATATCTATTCATTTTTCAATTTTACTTTTTTTTTCCGGTTATCCTTTCTTTCATTTCCTAATTTTTTTTTTTCCTTTTCAGATTAGAAAAAAAAAAAAAACAAATGATTGAGTTGATATTCATTTAAAAAAAGAAAAACAAGAAAATAAAATAAAAAAGATGTTATTAATAAATCTAATGAAATTTTAATGATTATTCATTAATTAATTGAATTTGACATTTGTAATGTAAAAAATATTGTATCAAATTTGAAAAGAAAAAAGTTCTGATACATAATGAAGTATCTTGATTTATTACTAAAAAAAAAGAATTGAAAAACTAAATTATTAAAATTTGTTATAAAATTAGAAATTAATTAACTTTATGTCATTTTTACTAATTGATTTTACAATTATAAATTTGCCAAACTAATTATTAAAATAATAAACAATTGAACGAATGATGTTAGCAATCTTTTGAAATAATACTGTTATAAATTAGAGGGAGAGAAGGATAAGGAGAGAGAGAGAGAGAGAGAGAGTGATCAAATTGTGATTATTATTTGTACAACAAAGTAACACATACATACTCTTTGAGTTTTTTAGTATTTTTTTTTTAACAAATATTTTAATATCGTTTTTATTAGCATATTTTATTTCATTTCAGGTTGGTTAAAATATTTGCTAACAATTTTAGCAAGTAGTAATCTGATTCAATGATACAAAATCATCAATATTCATTCATTCCATCATCATCATCATCATCATCATCATCACCATCATCATCATCATCAAATTGAACAATGGTACTTCATCATTTAAATATTCAATAAAAAGTTATTGGAAAAATGTTCGCATAGCTATCTTCATCATCGTCGTTGCCATTGTCAACAACACTATTGTTGATCATTATTATCCATCGTCATCATTATTATTGTCATTGTCAACAACATTACTGTTGATCATTGTCATCCTTCCTATTG
>NW_018108474.1:56898-57978 GCF_000183805.2 Loa loa
ATCATCATCATCATCATCATCATCATCATCATCATCATCATCATCATCATCATCACCATTATCATCCAATGAAACATGAACGATTAATTGGAATTCATAGAAAGTTATTTGATAGCAATCAGTCTTTTTTCGTGTCCCAAAGATTTTGACATTAAAAAAAAAGCAAAAAAAAAACAAAAAAAAAACAAAACCAAACAACCAATAAAAACGTTTTTAGGTGCTTCATTTTATGATTGTCGCCTGGTTTACTTTTCTCATAAATTTGTGAAAAGTAAAAGACACGAATTTCTCATCCATTACCTCTCTCTCTCTCTCTTTCTTTTTTTTTTCAACCCTCAAATAGTAATTAAACATTTCCAAAAATCTCATATTTCACGTAGATTCATTTTTCTCAACTCATCAGAGTAATATTATTCCAAAACAACAATCTTATCATACGTCTTTTTCAACGGAGAAAAATTTACGTCGAAAACGTGAACGGAATTATTGGCGATTAATTAATATTAATAAAAAAATAAGTATCACTTCATCGAATTTCAATAATACAACAACATCGATTACTACTACTACTACTACTACTACTACAACTACTTTGTGTACTAGTACTATTACTACTACTACTACTACTACTACTACTACTACTACTACTACTACTACCATTGTTTCACGTCCTACGTGTTGTTGTTGTTGTTTACATTCTAATAATTTATACTTTGATATACGTTATTTACGTCATAAGGAAAATCTTCTACCATTAATTTATGCAATGTCTGAAGACGTTGATACGCATATTATTGAACGATATGATTTACATAAACGTCTTGGTAAAGGTGCTTATGGAATCGTTTGGAAAGCTGTTGATAGGTAATATTGTTATTTTTCATACATTAATTAGTTTGATAAATTAATTAGTTCAAAGAAATTGTTGTTTACACGTGCATTTATCAAGTGTAAAGTTTTGAAAGAACAAAAAGTTTTATTGAAAAGTGTAAATGAAAAAAAAAAACTTCAATTCCTTTTTTTTTTTATTTTTTAAAATAAAAAAACTTCTAATTTTTTTTACTTTTTTTTTTAAAATTT
>NW_018108474.1:58517-61724 GCF_000183805.2 Loa loa
AAAAGATGAAAAAACAAGAATTTTTGTTTTTTTCTTTTTAAAATTCTTTCAAGTTCTTCTAAATGAAACGGAAAAAAAACTTACAAAGGAATTTAATCTTTTTTTTTTATAAATTTCATATTTTTTCATATTCATTTACGTAATTTATACACGTTAAAATACACGTACACGTTTAAATTAATTGTATTTATATTCTAAAAGTAATTAGCAATAGTGCTATAAATGCAACAAATTTAAATTCTAATTCTGATTATTTTTTTGAGGATAAATTTCAGAAAGTAATTTTTTTCTGATAAAAACATTTTAAATTTAATATTTGAAATATTTCTGAATTTTAAATTTACAGAAAACTAGCAAAATATGATGGAAAATAGGAATAGAATTTTGTTAAATTTTTCAAAAAAAAAAAAGAAATGAATTGCAGACGAGTACGTGAAACGGTAGCATTAAAAAAAATTTTTGATGCTTTCCGGAATCAGACCGATGCACAGCGAACATTTCGGGAAGTAATGCTTTTGCTAGAATTCGGACGACATCCAAATATCATCAAACTATATAATGTTCTTAAAGCTGATAATAACAGGTATGTCTGATAACAGGTATGATAAAAATAGCAGATATTAGCTGATATCATTTAAAAGAAATTCAAAACATAAAATGCTAAAAATATATATTTTTTTTTCATTATATTTCATTGATTAAATTAATGGAAATATTTAGCTAATGACTAAATGTTGAAAATGAAATGAAAAAAATTCGAATAATAGTTCTTTAAAAAGAAAAAAAAAGAAAATCAATAAAATTTATGCAAGATACGTGGGAAAAATGAAAGATTTAAATTATTTATTAATTATTTTTCAATGAAAAGAAGCTATCAAAATATGATAAAGGTGATAAAACAAAAAAGTTATCATCAAATTATAATTTGTAAATTCGATTTTTATTAACATATAATTTTAATGGATTATTTTATTAGAAAAAATCAAATAAAATGAAAAGTAATTTACAAGGATGCTAATTTGATAAGCATCAGTTTTTGAATTTTATTCTTATTGTTGCAGCAAATAAAAAAATTCAATAGCTGTGACAATTTGAAAATGTCCAATTTTCTTTTCTCTTCTTTTTTTTTGTATTTTAAAATTACTTACTTCATCAAATGCAATAATTACTAATTAATTTTTCTTTTTTTTTTTGATAGGATACATTATATTGACATCGTTTTTATTTTATTTTACAAAAATTTAAAAAAAAAAAGGGCGACAATTTGTTTATTTGTCATTTGATTTTTTTTCACTGGCAATTTATAACTTTTATATTGTTCCTCTTTTTTTTTGTGTCATTTTTCCCATGAGAATTTTAAATTCAAAAGAAAAAAATTTATGTGAAAAATATTTTTCAAAATTTTCATCCGTTGTACCATTTTTTTTTTTTTTTTAGACAATTTATCAGCAAAAGTCGAAATTGTCAAATTATCTGAATAATGCATATAATGCTGCATTTGCATGCTGCATGCAAAAAAAAGAATATAATGCATATAATGCTACATTTGCAATAATCTGAACAATGCATATAATGTTGCATTTGCATGCTGCATGCAAAAATACAACTATAATTGGGGAAAAAAAGGAAGAACGAAATTGATTATCGCAAATTTTTAGAAAGTTCTATTTTGTTAATTTAAAAAATGAAAAATTTAATTTATAAAATGGTATTTGTGCTAGTTATCCGTTGTTATTTAAATAATAATAAATTAACATTTATAATTTTGTAATAAAATTTTATTACTCTGAGATTATTCTAGCTAATATAAATCTATTTAAGCTTTTAAACTTAGCAATGATAAAAATAATGCAATTATAAATTGTGCAATTAAAATTATTGAAATGAAAATGTTAAAATGTTATAATTAAAACTATGCTTTAATGATTCCTTTCTTTTCTTTTGACCTAATTTATATTTATACATTTTCAGGGATATTTATTTGGTATTTGAATTCATGGAAGCTGATTTACATAATGTAATTAAAAAATTAACAATTTTAAAGGATATTCATAAACAATATATTATGTGCCAATTATTTCGAGCTGTACGTTTCTTGCATAGTGGAAATGTTTTACATCGGTTAGTTATTTATTATAAATAAAAAAAAAATTTTTTTTTTTTTTGATAAGAAATAATTCGATTTTTTAATTCAAATTTTATTCTGAACAAAAAAAAAAGGAAAAAAGTTTATTTACTCATTTTAACTTTTTTTTTATTTTTGAAATTTCAATCATTTATTTACTCATTTTTTGGATTTGTTTCGAAATTTTAGTAAATTTTTTTTAAAATTATAATAGGAAACAATAAATCTTGTGAAATTACTAAATTATATGAAAGTAATTATTAATGACAATATTTCAAATCTAATTTTTTTCCCCGTACATTCATCAAATTACAAATAATGTATTTAATTCATCATTGATTTCTTAAGTCAAATCAGTAATATTTATATCATTGATAACCTTTTTACTCACTTATATAATTTATCATTGGCAAAATACAAAGATGTTAAAAAATGAAAAATATTTCTCAGAGTAATATGAAAAGTATTTTTAATAAAGATATAATTTTTAAAAAAAAAACAATAAATATTTTTAAGAAAGTTCTAAATTATCTCTTGCAAATATCATTTATGAAAGATATAAAAAATTAAAAAATGAAATAATCATCACCTTATCATATATTATTCTATCTTTAAAATATTTTACTTCATTATAAAATTATTTATTAAATAAAAAGAAAAAGACAAATATGTTAGAAATATTTAAAAGTTAAATTTTTATTGTCATTTCTATCAAATATTTACATATATTTATTTGAAATTTATTCACATTTTATGCATATTTTAACATTTTATGAAATTCATTACTTAATAAATAATATTATTATCGCATGCAAATATTCATTATCATTCTTTATTTCATACATTATTCGCTCATTTCAATTATTAATATTATTTATTACTTCAACATATAATTGATAATATCATTGATCACATGATATATGTCATTATTATTATTATGATATATGGGTCATTATCATTATAACTATTATGATTATTATTATTAATATTATTTAGTACTGAAATGTATAATATAATTAATTTTTATTGGGAAAATATGAATTACCTTGAATATTGTAATTAATTAAAGGTAGAGTGTTTAA